>NC_034603.1:81173801-81227276 GCF_900095145.1 Mus pahari | reverse complement strand
GGATGCTTCTGGCTAACTTAAGCCTATGGAGCAGGTCATGAAGGGTCACAAGCTCAGTGCTTGCTGCAGGCTGCCACCTAGAAGGCACAGGTGAAGTGGCCTCCCTAGTCCTCCAGCCCTAACAGTCCCTTCTGCTCCCCCTCCCCACTCCAGGTCCCCTGGGCTGACACCAGTACTCCCTGGCCTGCCTGGATCTTCTGCAGGTTTCCTACTGGGAACCTCCTCCCATCTGTAGGATGCATCTTTGGAGTATCCTTTCCATCCTTGGGGTATCACCTGTTCCATCCTGGGGACAACCATCTCCACCCTCTCGCCTTGAGCAGGTTCTGTATTCATCTGTGTCCCAGAATCCCAGTTCCGTTTGCTTAGGGCACTTAGCAGTTGTTCTGACCTCCTGTGAATCTTTCTCCTCCATCTTGCCCATGCATCTTGTCTGGTTCCTTCCCCTGTGCCCCCATTTCATTCCCAGGATGGGGTGGGCCCACAGTGCTCTTTGCCATGTGTTTCTTGATCCCCGTGAGTCTGCAAGCCCCTGGGATCCAGGTCTCACTCCCTGTAAACCCCAGCCCCCAGATCTCATTCCTATTCCTCTCCGGAGCCCGACATGGCTGTGCTGCAGGCGTCTGGGTGCACGCTCTGTCTCCCACGCTAGGATCAGCTCCTGGAGCACAGCGGTTGACTATTCATCTTTAATTCCATAATTACAAAGACAACAATCCTATCGCGCCTGCCAAGTGCCAGGCACAGTCCTGAGTGCTTTATACATATTAACTCGTTTAATCCTGACCCTGCCGGGGAGGCAGATGTGATGATGACCCTGGTCTATAGGCATAGCAGAAGCACACACAAGGGGTGAAATGACATGCGTGGCAGTCTCTGTGGCCAGAGAAGCTGGACTTTAGCTCCACATGGATCTCTTCCAGTGTGCCTGGGTTCAGAGAGACTTCTGAGGTCTATGGAGTAACTAAGACAGATGCAGGGTCTGTAAGGGAGATATCTAGAGTATAATCTTCTAATATAAGACTGATTTCAGGTCCAGTTAGAGCTCAGCCAGGTGTGTGTGTGTGTGTGTTTGTGTGTGTGTGTGTGTGTGTGTGTGTGTGTGTATCTGTCTGTCTGTCTGTGTCTGTGCCTGTGTGCAGAAGACAGAAGTCAATGTCAGCTATTGTCCCTCAAGACACTGTCCTTCTTATTGCTTGAAACACGAGCTCTCACTGGCCTGGAGCTCCCCAAACAGAACCTGTGAACCTCAGGGACCCATCTGTTGCTGCCTTCCTAATGTGGGGTTACAAGGGTGCACCACCATGCCTGGCTTGCTTGCTTGTTTTTATTTATTTATTTACTTATTTATTTATTATCTTTTAAAAAGCAGGTCCCAGGGATTGAACTCAGATCCTTATGCTTGCACAACAAACACTTTCCCAACTGAGGTAGCTCATGGCTTTGAACTTTGCAGCCTCCTTCTCAGGTTAGGCAGGTGTCTCAGACCAGCATAAGCACCAAGGGCACATGGTAGAACAGAAGCATTTGGCTCATGGAGGACACACCCATCCATCAGATACCCAAGGCTGTGTCCAGCTCCAGCTCCGGCTCCTCTCATGGGGAATGAGGAAGATGGACTGTCTGAGATCTCATCCAATCTGAAACTGAGACACTAAGCAGGGGACAACTGCCTTCCTCGTGGCTGATCTGTGCTACAGTGCGTATTCACACTCTTGGCTGGTGTCCCCTCCAATCCCAGAGGCCTCTGGGGTGTCCCCTAAGCTTCCGCTCGAGAGCTGGACTTCTCATGACTTGAGAATCATCCACTTGGTTCATTTCTTCCTGAGCCATATTAACATGAGCTCCCGACACCTGACGGAAGCCATGGTGACAGGAGGTGTCTAGAGGCACGTGGGTGGAGAGGCAAGGGCTTGGCGCCAGCTTGGCATTAAATGTTTATAAATTTGGAACAAGATAGTTAGCACACCTACTGCTTCAGAAGGGATGCTGTGGAGAGGATGCTGGGCACCTAGGGGACTTCTGTCTCTTGGCTGACAGCTGAACCTGATGGGGAGGGTGGAGCTGGCCCATCAGAGATGGCTCCACACCCCTAATTCCCCATCAAGTAGTGATCACCCAGAGTTATTACTGCTGGAAAAAGAAGTTCATAAACACTGTGGTCCATAGGGTTGAAGGCACAGGTGAGGAAGGAGAAGGAAGGAGTGTGTGCTGCTGTTCATATGTGTACGTGTATTTGTAAGTGAAATGTCATGTGTGACCCCGTCTTGCATCTCATTTGCCTCCCCAGGACAATCTTTCCAAGGTCACTGGCTGATGAGTCAATGAATTTGAAAATTATTAACTGTCTTATTTAATAACTATTAAGTATCTTCTATGTACCAGGCACTGGTCTGGCACTAGGGGTTCAGGGGTGGAATGATGTAGAGTTACCTTCCTAGTGTTTCCTGCGAATCAGAAGTGCTCAGATACGAGGAGCAGTGTCATCAGACACTGAGAAGGTTGGGGTATGACGCTGGAGCTACTGGAGTGGGGGTGGCTGAAAAGGACCCTCTCTGAAGAGGTGGCACAGGGACAGTAGCCTACAATGAAGTGGGGTGAGGGGAGCCTGAGGAACCCTGAGAGCTAGGCCTAGTAGAGTTGAGCACAGTGCAGTGAGTAGTGAAATCGGAAGGAGCCCTGCAGAGTCTGGAGGGACGAGAGCCAGCAGGCAGTCCAGGGGACTTGAACCATGGGAGTGTCGACTTGGGCTTTTATTCTCCATAGGAGAGGGAGCCCCTGCTATTGATATGAATTTTAAATCCGATTGAGTCCTCTGCTGCCTTGTCCCTGTGTGCACAGGGACAGGGACGGGGGGTGGCAGGGGCAGTATATCGGTAAGGAAGCTGCCAGTGATGAAGGTGGTCCGTCCCAGCCGAGGTGCCTCCCTGAGACAGCAGGGTGGTGATCTGTGAATGTGTCTGATGTGCCTTTAGAATCAGCTCTGGAAGGAGGTGCTGAGCTGATGCACTGGTGTGAGAGGATGGGGAGTTAGGCTGAAGTTTGGGGTCCCAGTAGTGAGATGAATGGTAAAGATACTCACCCCCAAGGCAGAGAAGACTTGGCGGAGCTGGGTTGGAAGGTGACTCCAGGAGGCCAATGGACCATTAGAATGGGCACGAGACACTATACTTACTCTGTGGGGAGAAGTAGGTAGAGACCCAGCAGCTGAGGCTGCAGCCTGCAGAGCTAGAATCCAGAAACCTGTCTGTCTTCTCCTTAGCCACACCATTGGCACAGGGAGTATTCCTGACCACCTCCTACAGCCAACTCCTGTGTTGTAGTTAGGCTCTGCTAATCTAAACCAAAGTAGCTGATGGGTTTTCACAGACACCAGGAAGCTGTCCAGACTGTGGCTGGCTAGAAGCCAAGGGTGGAGAAGAGCCATTCTATGTGATCAGCTCCAAGATGATGTGACGCTGTCCCACAGTATCAGGACCATGGAGTAGTTTCTCATTCATTCATTCATTCATTCATTCATTTATTCAGCATACTTAGACCTTTTCTCAGTGCTGTGACAAAATACTTGACTAAGAGACTTGGTGAAGGGTCTATTAGGTTCACTGTTCCAGGATACAGTCCGTGGTGAAGATATGGCAGAAGGTGCATGAGGTGGCTGGTTACATCCATCCACAGTCAAGAAGCAGAGAGAGATGAAGGCTGGTTCTCAGCTCCCTCTATCCCTTTCATTCAGTCTGAGACCCTAAACTCTTGGGATGCTGTCCACATTCAGGGTGGGTCTTCCCACCATATTTAAACCTCTCTAGAAAGGCCCTCACAGATGTACCTAGAGATGTGTCTCCATGATGATGCTAAACAGAGTCAAACTGACGATCAATATTAACCACTGGCACTGAAGTATAAGTTGATCTAGACATACCTACCTTCTCTCAGAGTCCAGAGAGACATTCATACACAGTGATCATTATAAAGGAGCATGTTGAAGGAGATGCTTGAAGGGGGCTGCGAGGCCTCTTAGGGGCTACATCTCAGCCTTCAGAAAGAACTAACCAGATGGGAGCAGGCACAGAGGGAAGAAATGCTACACATGAGGGCTGGAGCCGTGGAAGAAGGCAATGATGGCTGTATGTAGATACTCCTCCAGAATCAAGCTGGACAGCATCTTCTTGGACCATTCACTCACTCATTGAGGTGTTCATCCTATCTCTGCCACTGCCTAGGCATGGGCTCATTCTCAAGATAGGTGGATAAACAGTGAGATAGAGAGATAGATCAATAGTAGGTAGATAGATAGATAGATAGATAGATAGATAGATAGATAGATAGATAGATAGATAGAATAAACAAGCATGGCCCCGTGTGTGATGGCTAGTTTTGTGTCAACTTGATACAAGCTAGAGTCACCTGAAAGGAGGGAACTTCAATTAAGAAAATAGCCCCATCAGATCAGGTTGTTGGCAATTAACTCTGTAGGGAATTTTCTTAATGGTGGGGGAAGGTCCAGCCCATTGTGGGTGGCGTCATCTCTCTGCTGGTGGTCCTGAGTTCTACTTTTTTAAAAGAGCAGGCTGAGTAAGCCATGGTGAGCAAACCAGTAAGCAGTATCTTTCCATGGCCTCCACATCAGCTCCTGCTTCCAGGTTCCTGCCCTGTTTGAGTTCCTGTCATGACATCCTTCAGTGGTTGTGACTCCACAGTATTGTGGGAAGGTACACCAAGTAAACCCTTTCTTCCCCCGAGGATTCAACTTGACACAACTCAGTCACCTGGAAAGAGGACTGTTTAAACCTCAATTGGGGAAATGCTTCCATCAGATTGACCTATAGGCAATTCTAGGGGAGCATTTTCATTGACTGTGGGTGCTGCCACCCTTGGGCAGGTGAGTCTTGGTTTGTATAGTTAAGCACGCTGAATGAACCACAGGGCGCACGTCAGAAAGCAATGTCCCTAAATGGTCCCCCATCTCAGTTTGTGCCTCCAGGCTCCTTCCCTGCTTGAGTTCCTGCCTTGACTTCCCTAAGTGAGGGACCGTGATTGGCAAGGTCGATGATCCTCCCTGCCACCCACACAACCACACACACACATGCACACAAGTTGTGTAGGTCATGGTGTTTATCACGAGTAAGACAAAGCATACGAGGACAGTGTCCACCTGCGTAGAATTCTGATGATACTGAGGAAAATGGGCAGTGATGAACTAACTACAAAACTACACTTTGGAAATGTCATATATGCCAGGAAGAAAAAGAATGGGGTGATTGGAGAGACAGAGAGACAGAGACTGGGGCCATCAAGCCCTGGAATGTGATGACACCTGCAGTCGAGAGTGGGTTTGGGTGCTCTGAGTGGCATGGGTCAGTGTCTTGCAATCATGTCCCCTGGACATATCTCCACTTCTCCCTCCTCAGAGATGCTGCAGGTCCCAGCAGGTAGGACCTACGACAGGGTAGGACACCCCTGCACACCCATAGCACCACCCCTTGTTGAATAAGGATTGGTGTGTTCAACTCTGATTTACCTGCTGGAGCCCTGGGTAGGATTTTGATGGGGCTTGAATCTGAAACCTTTGGAAAACTGTGAGTGTATGGCACACACCTGGACTGATTCCCAGAGTCTCGCCTGCCTGAGGTTAAGGCCCTAGCAGTGACCATCATTCCCAAGGTTAGTTGGGATATCGCCACCAGTGAAAGAAGGGAAGTCTATGCAGGTACCCACCCCAGACCCAGCCTTTCCTTTCTATGGGATTCCAGCAGCTCACTATCCTCCCTTCTGATTGGATGTCAGCCTGCTTTAGGAGTACAGTTATCAAAGGGGCAGTGAGTGCCCTGAATCACAGCTCTGGCAGCCCTCCAGGATGGGAGCATCACAAGGAAGGGAGAACCACCCATGAAACCCCATGGGACAGAGAGGGCACATGAGGACAGGCATTGGCTAGGCCCCAGACACACTTACCTTTCCTGGAAGACTGGCTGGGTGGGCATAGGGAGGTTGTGTTTCCAGTAAGAAGACAGAGCCAGGCTGGGCACACATCCCCTCACTCAGAGGAGGGAGCTTGGGGCTCCTTGGGAGCCGTAATGACTGCTGCGGAGAGCTGTTTACGGCTAAGTGAGTTGTAATGGCTTTCTGCGGTCATTAGACGCAGGCTCTCAGAGCCCTGAGGGGCTGCCTGGCCTGGCTCCCACATACTCCCCCAGGACCCAGATCAATGAACTCAGGATGGGGCTGGTGGGCATCACCTCCCTGAACACTGTTGTGACATGACTGGGATCACACAACGGCTTGGCTCACGCTTGTAACCCTTGACCTTTGGCCATGCACTGGGTAGCAGGAGAGGGTCCCCTTCAAGAGGCAAGAACCCTGCTAGGGAGAGCACATTGGACTAAGTTGGATTCAGTTCGTTGAGGGCTGAGTCTCGGAGCCCGAGAAAGCACATAGGATGCTCCAAGGGGCTCTGTTGATTAAAACAAGGTCTGACATTGAGCTCAGCTCTGACATAGGCAGGTACACTTCTTTTCCGAGCTCCAGTCTTTCCATCTCTAGAATGGAGCTAAAGCAAAATGGGAGGCTTACAAAAGCAGTGAGTGACATATGTTACATGCTGCACGTGCCCGTAGCTGCCAGTTCATCATCATCACATGGCCAGGACTACCTCCAAAATCACTGCTACCACCATCAGCACCACTACCCCGTCACAATCAATATTACCGTCATCACCATGATCACCGCTGTTATCACCATCGCAATCATCATCATCACCACCACCACAGTCAATATCACAACCATCATCACAACATCGCAATCACCACCACCACCACTACCCCCATTATTGGCACCAACATCACTATAACAACTATCCCAATAACATTGCCACAATCACCGCCATCATCATCACCACCATCATCACCACCACCACAAATACCATATCTACCGACATTACCACCCTCATCACCGCAAGTATCACTATTACCACCATATCCACCTTTGTTACCACCACCACCACCACCATCATCCTTATCACTATCACCACGCCCACCAGTAGCGGCACCAGCATCTGCCGCCTGCACTAACCACCACCGCCACAGGAGGGATGCTTATTGGGTGTTCTCTTCCTCGGCTTGTGTGCTCTTCCTCCAATCTCGTGAAAATGGCAGAGCCAAAACTACTACTATCCTGAGAACGCTTGTGGAGCATCTTGTCTGTGTTGGAATTTGGGGAATGTCTCAAAACTCCTACCCTGTGGGTCATGTGATTTCTGGATTAAGAGTTGGGAGTAGGGTGGGGATGGTTCAATCCTGAAGCCCCGGCATTTCTCTTGTATGTCACCCTTTCCTGTTTCTTCACATGCCCAGAAATGTTGGACTGGACCCTGGTCAGTGTGAGTGACATGTGCTGGCTACGACAGTGTGAAACTGGAGTCATTTGAAAAGAGGCCAGTCTAGGCTAATCAAACCCTATCTCCAAACATATATATAATTTACTGAGAGGAAAAGAAACTTACCTAGAGTGTTTGAAATGAGGTTTTATTGCTTGCCTTCCCCCCTCCCCACCACCCTCATCAAAATGTCTACTTGGAATGGAACATTCTAGAGTTCTAGTTCACTGCCAAGTCATTTGCAGAACTCAAACCCAGAGGTCTGTTAGAGAGCAGTTGCACAGGTACAGAGAGACACGAGTCTTTCTCCCCCCTTTTCAGATGTCTCAAGGCACAGTCCTGTCTGTCCTCTATGTAAACCAGGCTGGCCTCAAACTCACAGAGATCCTCCTACCTCTGTCCCTAGAGTACTGGGATTAAAGGTGAGTCACTATGCTTGGCTACAAGTAGTTTTTAAATGTTATTAATTCCGCTAGGATGTTTGAGATGTCGTGTAATTTATAAGGTCAGATCTACCTATTCCTTGCAAGGATCAGAGATTAGATAGCACCTTGTCGGCTGGAAGCTGCCCGTGACTGGGTGAGGCCTTCATTCTGGGAGACAGCATTCTTCCAAACCTCTTCCACCAGCAGTGGGCAGGTGACCATGGTGGGCCATGCGGCAGCAAAGCCACATGTGAGCAGAGTCACATCCCCGCCCGCCTCCTCTATTCTTCCATTCCTGAAACAGTTAGCCACTCAGAAGTCTGAGATGGACTCTAGCTTTCTCTGAGTTCTGCAGCCTCAGCTGCCTCCATATTGTCATATAAAAAGGATCAGGAAAGCGACCCACCTTACAGAGATGCTCTTAGAATAAGCTAAAGAAGACACACAGAGCAGAGGACTCAGCATGTCCAGGGCTATAATACACTCCGTGGTGTGTCCTGGCGACGATTGGTCATTTGCTCTTATTCCCTCTGCCATGGTTAGCTTCTCTCTCCCATCTCGTTCCTGACTATACCAACATGAAGTCTACCCTCATCTATTCTGTTCTCATTCTCAGTTAGTGACCTGTACAGACACTCAGGGCAGACTCCCAGTGCCCTCCAGACACCTTCCCTTTCCCTCAGTACAGTAACAGGGTCTGCCTGTCTATCTGTCTACCTGTCTATCTATCTATCTATCTATCTATCTATCTATCTATCTATCTATCATCTATCCATCACCTATCTATTTCCTTTTGAGACAGGGTCTCATTATGTAGCCAAGATTAGTCTAGAACTTGGATCCTCCCACCTCCTATGAGACCACAGGCATGTGTCACCACAGCTAGCTCATGTCTCCTTTTTTTTTTTTTTTTTTTTTTGAGCAGTTTCTGGCCTCGTGTGTCCTTGGTCTATAAGTGTCTGCTGGCCTCTCTTGATTTTTGCCTGGGAAGGAAAAAGTTAATTGGAACCAAAAAAAAAATGAAAAAAAAAAAAAATAACAGAGCAGGAGCGAGCACAGAATTTAAGGAGGCGCCCCCCAAACCTCAGCAATCAAGTTGAGTAATATTTTAATGTAATATTTGAAACTCCAAATGAATGCAGACATTCCCAGAGGAAGCACATATCAAAGCATTCCATGTAAATAAGACTCGCTCCTCCACTTTCTGGATCTCCCAACCCCATCAGAGCGCATCTCCATCAAACACTTTGATGTGTTGCTCTTCATGTGACTGTTCATGTTAATTTGGAAGTGCCATGTTAAGAAATCATTTCTCTCCCATGCCCATCTGCGGCCTCTCGCTGGCTCCATCTTACCCCAAGCTCCTGAACAGAAGGCCTTCAAGTATGAAGACTCTACCCAGGGGATGCAGCTTGGGGTCTCCACACTGACAAGAGCCAGGGACCTCAGGGGTGCGGGAGGGGGCGAGTTGTTGCTATTGCTGTTGTTTATAATCTAGCTTCCAGGCTATTGGACCTCCAGTCCCCATCATATACAGGAAGAATGTGAGCTATGACACACTGACCCCAAGGGTTCCCAAAGAACCTCTACTCTTTGGACCTCAAGGGTCCATGAACCAGAAAGTCAATACTCAACAGCTGCCCAGGGAACCATCTTCTCAGGGCTTTGCCAACCACTGTGCTACCCTTTGAAGATCTCCTCCCATGGACACTGTAATAACATCTGCTTTTCCAACCCAGCCTCTTTTTGGTCTGCTTCCTCCCCCTCCCACAGCCCTTCAGCCTCACCATCCTCTGTATGAGCCCTGACCACAGGGTGGGGCAGGTGGGAGGAGAAGGCCGTCAAGAGGATGCCCAACCCCACTCACCCTGTTATTGTCTCCCTGCCCTGCCCACAGCTCTCCACCACAGCTATCTTTCCAGATCCAAAATAGCTCTCCCAGCTCCTCCCTTGAACCTTCTCGGCCACCGCTAGCAATGGCATGTTATGGAGATGGGTGGAGGACTTGCCAGGTTGGGCAAGAACTTGGGCAGAGGAGGTGGGAGCAAGTGGGTTCTCTCTCCTTCCTGAACCTGTGAGCAGTGGGCAGCCAGAGTGTGGCTGGGTCTAGTTAAGGTGAGAGGACAAGGTTACATCAGAGTGTGGCTGGGTCTAGTTAAGGTGAGAGGACAAGGTTACATCCTTTACACCCCTCATCCTGACTTCCATCCTGGCTCTGAGCCTCTGCTGCCTACCACTGGGGGAAGCCTATGTGTCTTTGAATCATAGTGGGAGTGGCCTGGGAGCCACAAGTCAGTTCTCTGACCTTCACAATAGGACTGGAAGCAGAACAGTGGCATCCCCATTTCCCTCCTGCAGCATGCTGGTTGCTGGATGTTGGGGTTCTGTTCTTTGTAGTGTTCTATATACAGTCTGTCATAAACCAGTATTCCAACAGCTGTGCATCATTTTAGCTTCCGGCAGCTGAAGGACTGACTTGGCCCAGCCATCGCCAACTGGCTCTACTCTGGCACTGTACACTCCTAACGACGTCGCTGTCTGTATTTTGTCCTAGTAGTTTTGGGTGGTGGGTTTAGCAGCGACCACTGAGGCACTAAGAGCTTAAGCAGCATCTCCAAAGCTGGACTTGAACCTGGCTGAACAAATGAGAGGATGATGCTCCTGGCTCCTGCACCAGCCTCCACATGCAACTGGGGGGTGAAGGCAGGGCCAAGGTAAATCTCATGGGCACCTAGACATACCTCATCTTGCATGACAGCCTGAAAGGCTCCCCCAACCCTCTCTGGCACCCAACCCTGGAGACACACACACACTTCGGAGATGGCTCAGTTGGAAAAGTTCTTACCCCACAAGCATGAGAAACTGAGTTTGATCCCTAGTACCCCCATAAAGAACCTGGCATCCTTAGGCTGACAGTGCCAAGGAGGCAGCAACAGGATCCCTGGGGCTCACTGATAAAAGTGAGAAACCCTGTCTCATAAAAGGCAAACAGTGGGGAACAGCACCTCAGGCTGACCACATCCACTCACAGGGGTGCACACTCTCACACATGTTCACACACACAGAGAAATGAAAGGTGAGGGCGGAGCCTGCATCCCCACCATCCTCCCACTCCCTCAGCCTGGTGCTCTGTGTCCTTCCAGCCACTTCCAGATCCCGTCAGCAGAAAGCTCTCATTCCTAAGATGCCATGGGAAGAATGGAGCTGCGTGTTATCACGCCATTGTGTAATACTGGACCCCATCACGGGATGCTCTCTTCTGTGCTGACGGCATCTTCCCTCGACAGGACTCCTTCCTTGGCTGCCTACTCTAATTCGCATCCCCACCCTACCTCCAGCTGTGTGAGAAGATACTTATACTGGAGAGGAAACCCAGGATCCAAGGAGGTTAGCCAATCTCCCAGCATGGGACAGAGAGGCCACATAGATGCTATCTTACTGCCCCTTCTTGGAAGGGCCTGGTTGTAGCCTACAACTCATGGAGGTAGGAAAGACTTGGGGGGGGGGCAAGAGACAGCATCCTCCTGTTCCTTCTCTGTCCCATCAAGAAGACAAGGGCAGATAAGACACTCACTACCTCTCTCGAATGTTCAAGTGTCTAAAAAAAAAAAAAAAAACTTCATTTTCTGAGCAGATACCTAGACAGAGGCAAAGCCCAGAATAAGTGTTTTGTCTGGAAACCCGGTTCTATGGCAGTGGAAAAACTCCTGCGTCTCAAGACCAGGACCCTGGACAGTAGGAATTCAAGTAAGAATCCCTACCCAGGGGAGGGGACACTCCCCACACTCCCCTCAGGGGTCCAGTGGGAAGGCTGAGACTTAGAGCCAGGACTCTGGATTTTATAAACTTAGCCACTGGCTCCACTTTCTCCCGCCCTCCCCATTCCATCCTTCCCTCCTTCCCTTTCTTCCAACTGAGGTTAATTTTAGAACAAGTCCCTCTCTGTGTTTGCCTGAGCAGGGTCGCTTGTCATTCATAGAGATTCTAGAAGGTTCTAAAAAAATATGGTGGAAATCCATGCAGAGATGATCACATTCCCACATACACACACACAAGCACAAGCACATGTGCGTGTGTGCGTGCGTGCACACACACACACACACACACACACACACACACACACACCTTTGGCTCTTTGGGCTGCGAGTCTTTGCTCCCTGTCAATACCCCAACAGAACGTGAGGCTCCCTGTTTGCAGCCAGCCTGTACCCTCTTCCCCTACACCATTTGTGTGCCTGGAGTCAGGTGTTGCTGAGGGACCCTAAGGCTAAGGTCTGCAGCCTGGGGCTGGTGTAGTCAGGGTGCAGAGGAACAGAGCATCAGAAAGAAGAAATTCCTAGAAAGAGAAAAGATGGGGGGCTGGCAGGGAAAGGTGGGTGCTAAGAGCATGGGGTGAGGGGGGTGTGGTGGAAGTGCCTGTGCCTCCGTGATGCCTCCACAGTAAAGACTAGGGCAGGTCCTGCTGAAGGCAGGAAGTCTAAGGCTGTGACCTTGACCTTGATAAGGTAGCCTGGGCCAGCAGGGCCAGCTGGTGTGTATGATGTCTGTGTTTGCTATCCCATGAGCTTCACCCGCTTAAACATGTCTGTTCTGTGGAGCATAATCACTCTTCCCATTTTGGAGGCAAGGAGAGTAAAGCTCAGAGAAATGGAGTGGCTCACCTGGGTCACACAGCTAGGACATTCTGGAGAATTTCGACTCATAGCTGGCTTCTCCTCCCCCTTCCCCGCGCCTGCCCCAAGCTCTGCACTCCTTGCTGCTGCCGGGAACTCCCCAGGCTTGGGAGAAGAATCTCACTGAGGGCAAGTTTGACCTCTCTCTCTCAGCCTCTACCCAGACTCCAAGGCTAGGACCAGATGGCTTGTGTGTTTTAACTCTCCTAAGAAGGACTTGCCATGATAACCGTTGCCCCATTGTACAAAGGCGGCAGACCTGGCTCTTCAGGACAGGCTGAGGACACACCCCACCTCCCCAGGATTCTTCAGCTTCTTCCCCACGCGGCTAAAGGGAGCTGCTTGCTTCATCTGGTCCTTCATATCAAACCCAGGGCTCTCCCAGGCCAGGCTCACAGGCTCCCAACATGGCTCGAGGCAGCGGCGGCTGGGCCTTTTAAGCTCTTCAGATCTGTTTGGGAAAACTCCCCTGCTGTATCTCTTGGCAATCACCTCCAGGGCAACTATGCTTCTGTCCTCCTTGTCAGGAAGGTACTGCCCACCCCATGTCATTTTTGAGCCATGACTCACACAGGGTGGCATTGCCTTTCCAACTGTCTTCCTAGCCCAGGTCCCCTTCTAAAGCCCTGAGCACATCCCTGTAGTCCAGTCCACTGACCCCCTCCGTGTAGCCGCATCTCCACCTCTCTCCACCTCTCTGCAGCAGGGGCTGTCCACTGCCTCTGAACAGCGGGAGGACCGATGCCTCTGCTTTCTTATCCCTCCGTCTCAATCCTGAGGCCCTTTTCCTTTGGTGCGAAGCTCGGAGGCCTGAACCCTCCCCAGGTGTTTAGACTCCGCATCGTTTCAAGTCGTGTTTGCATTTTATAAAAGGCAACTCATCCTGTCTGCAGAATATTAAGTGGCTCAGGCAGCTTTGGGAGACAGACTTGTGAATTCATCGACATCTGCCTACAGGATCTCAGAGCCCCGCAGACCCACAGTTGTCTCCCTACCTAGGCCCTTCCACATCTTCCCCAGCTGAGCTCTGAGACTGAGACAAAGAGGCAGCCCAGCCGTGCTTGACCAACGACTGCGAGAAATGCCTCTGAGGCCCAGGGCAGATGTCTGGCTGGGACCTTAGGCAAGCACGCGCCTTTCTCTCACCGGTCTCTCTTAACATCCCTGGTATACAGGAAGGGGTAAAGGACAAGCTGTGACATGTCCACAGCCTGTTCGTCTTGAGTGCCTTGCTCAGGCTGGCCCACTCATGGTGCTGAGAATCGAATTCAGGTTCTCTACAAGAGCAGTGTGTGCTCTTCATCACTGAGCCATCTCTCCAGCCCCTAAACTTTTCTTAATAATCTCCAGTTTTGCTTCTAAATTGAAGAACCAATGAGGCCCAAAGTCACCATAGGAAAACATGGTATTAAATAGATGATATTCAGGGATAAGGCCTTAACATTGGAAATGGTAAGCCAATATCAGTCTCCCTGTGGGCGGTGCCACCCACTCCAGGCACAGGCTGCTGTGACTGGTTCCACTCCTCCAGCTCTAGATCTCTGATGAGATTTAGAAAGAGCACACACCAGTCCTGGAGATTGGGTGTGTCAAGTTCATCACTGCTTCCGTGCCTAGAGGAGAGAGCCATGAACTCACTTCACCCCCATCCTGCAGTCTATCCATTCAGAGAAGTACCGTGAAGCCATGACACCTTCCCTGGACCCAAAGGGCAGGGACCCAGTGTAGCACAGACTCAGAGCCCGGATAGTGCCCCTCCTCAACAGTTCCTCTGCCAATGACTGTCCCTATCTCTGAGTGCCAGCCAGGAGACTGGGATGAAGCACTCAAAACGGAGAGGCTTGCCAGGCAAAGAATTAAAGTGCAGAGTAAATGAAACCAGAGCTAGACATGCCAGGGGGTCAGTTCCAAAGAAGCTCTGCCAGAGACACAGCCTACACCACCACGCCACGGCGGCTGGCACCACGTTAACATCAGCTGCAGGCTCTGCAGTCAGCTGGGCCAAGTTCAAATCCTGCTCCCCCCCACACACACTGCCTACCATTGTGATCTGGCACAGACCACTTAAGCCATGTGTCTGTTTCTTCCTGTCATTGACATAGGTGTGGCCCAGTGAATGGTGGGGCGTTTGCCTAGTGTGTGCGAAGCTCTAGTTTGGATGCCCAGTACATAGAAAGAAGGAGATAAGAAATGTAAATGTGGGCATGACCAGAGTAACTACCTGGTGTTATGGATGCTAAGAAGTGAGTCTAGGTAGCAGGCAATGGACACCCAGTGCACGTGGGTCCCTGTAATGATCTGACTTAATACAGAGAGGCTGAAAGACTGAGGACCAGTGGACCTATGTGCCATGAACCCTTATCTGTCCAGCAACAGGCTGGCTCCATTGCACCGTGTCTCTGCCCAGCTTTCTTCCCTCCTCCCAAATGATGCTTAGCTCTGGCTTTGGCTCAGATCCATAGGATGCCTGCCTGAGAGGTTGGGAGCTCCTGCATTGCTCTGTCGGTGCAGATGACCCTGTATTGCTAGGCTCCTGTGTCACACCCATAAACACAGCAAAGGGAGTAAGAGGATCACCAGGAGAGACAAAATGAGTCTGGGTTCACTCCACGACTCTCAGTGGCCAGGTGCAGACACACCCTCCGGCTGTGACTCCCGCCAGCTCCCCATTCCCCAAAGCTTGAGGATGTCTACCTCCATCACCCCAACCCTACCGCTGCTTATGACACAGATGTCACCAGTCCTCACCAAGCTGCCTTAACATGCGGGAATTCTATCTCAAATATGTTGCACAAATGAATAATAAAAACAAAGGAAAATTACCCTCTTTATTGAAACTCATTTTATGAATAAAACAATTATTCTGGTAATTGAAAAAATGTGTCGTTAAATTAAATGCAGTGGTTCCTATTAAAATTTTAGTGCGTTTTTGCTGCTGCCGGCTAGAGGCTGGTAATTATAGTCAAGAGTTTTGCTTTCTCTTTATTGTTTTTTAATCTCTCTGTGCTTCGGATCTCCAACGATATTTTATGTCAAAGAGATTTAGAACTGTGCCCCCAGAAGGGGGGGGGAATAAGCTGGCGGGGGAGGGGGAGGGACTAGCAGGGGGACTACAGTGACATCTGCTTCTGACTGGAGCTTGCCTGTCATTCCAGATGTCCAACAGTTTTGGTTGGTCTCCTCACCCATCTATCAGCCTGACATCCAATCACAGCTCTCTTAATGCAGCTCCCGCCCCCTCCACTCTCTTTCCTGCCTCTCCTCAGTTTAACGGAATCTTCATGCTGAGGGGAAGCCTGGAGTAAGGTGCCCAGGATGCCTGGGTCTCACTGCCTCTTGGAATCTAGGTTCGGAAGGCAACCTGGTGACGTGGGTGGGATCAGCCTGCTAAGGCTCCTCCTTCTTTAGGGGCGGGGCCATCGTGGAAGGATATGTCACCTTGGTGTTTGTAATCATATTGAGGAGCAGGCATGCCCCTGCCCTTCCTACCACTTTATCCTTAACTGGCAGCCTAGCCTTTTTCAATTAAGTTGGGGGAAGGAAGGGAAGGAGGGCTGCATTGCAGCCTGCTTGGTATAGCGTGGACCAAAGAGGAGAATAGGCAGGAAAATGCCCTAGAAAAGATCTAGGCTTCTCTTCCAGCCCCTACTGCACTCTCTACACACAAATAGCAGGCGAGCCCCCGCCCCCCTCCTCGCCTCCCTCCTGGCCCAAAGCCTCACCGATAGGCTTTGGCAGGAGCCTCAAAACTCGTAGGCTGACTTAGCCCCACTATGACTGCCCTTGATGTGTTCTATGTTTTCTGGCTCTGTTCTTTGTCTGGGAGATTAAGCTCCTGGTGGGCAAGGTCTCTGGCCTTGTGAGGTGCCACTGGGAGCTTGATGGATGGAGCTGGGCTGGGAGCATCCTGACATTTATCTCTAAGACACCAGGAGCTGATTAGGAGCCAGATGTCTTTGTCCAGCGATGTCGGATGAGGCCTGGGTACCAGGCAGTAAGGAAGGCAGTGTGAGCCAGAGCCGGGCGTGCCATCTTGCTCCCCTGAACCCACCTGGGCTATTCTTTCCTGGATCCTTTTTCCTCAGCTTTGCTACAGTCAGCCTGAATTACAAGGAACTCTCTTCTCAGTTCCAGGGCTCTGAAGTTAGCTGGCTGCAAGCTGGGTTTAGTAATGGGAGGCTCTGGCCAGATATGGGAAGTGAAGGAAGAAAGATGCTGGGTTTTCCTCCCGTCTTTTATGTCTATACTGGCACTCCTGATGGCTATGTCTGGCTCATGACATCATCTCTTGGTGGGCAGTAGATTTACCCTGGTTTTAAAAGCCTGCTTCCCTCCAGACCCCAGCACCTTGAGGAGATTGAGGCTTGCTAAATTGTCAACCTCTGGGTTACTATGTTGCCCCCGTTTGGCTTAGCAGCCCTCCCATCACCCATAGATGGTTCCTTGGGGTAAACGTCAGTCTTAATACAACAGTTAGATCCTGTTTTCCTCCCTGGACTGTGACCAGATACCCACCCTGTTAACACCCCGGGAAGAGCTTGGGCAGTCAGCTGAGGATGTGAGAGGTTCTGACCTCACAGCCTCCCTCATCCCACTAGCTTCCTTTCAGGATGGTCCATCACCAAGGTAAGGATGCTGTATGCAGCTGCTCTCCACACAGTCTCTCTGGTTATTTCCAGATGTCAACCTGTCCACCCAGGGGCAGTTCCTCAGCTTACAAGGATAAAGTGGTTTCCCCAGTAGGCCAAAGGGTGTGGCATTTCCTGGACAGGAAGCATCCACCAGGAATATAGATCACCACTGACCATGGAGAAGAGTGGCCAGGAAGCCAGGACCCCGCCCACCTGCCACCTCCCTGCCCTTTACCCTACACATATCCCATTGTGATCTCTAGCAATCATAGTGCCAAAGCCAGTTAGCTCACTCTGATCTAGAAATGCCCAGGATCTCAGACCAAGGAAGCTCATGGCAGCCATAGAGGAGTTAGGTCATAAGGAGTGGGTCTGAGTGCTGCAGTCAGCTGGGATCCCAAGAAGTGCAGGGCTCAGTGGCATGGGGGCATGATGCAGAATTGCAGGCAGGTGACAAGCAAGATCTTGAATTCGTGTGTGTGTGTCTGTCTGTCTGTCTGTCTGTCTGACTCTCTGTCTCTCTGTCTCTACCTATCTCTCTGTCTCTGTCTCTCAATCTCTGCCTGTCTCTCCGTCTCTGTCTCTGTCTCTGTCTCTGTCTCTGTCTCTCTCTCTCTCTCTCTCTCTCTCTGTGTCCCTAGCAACATTAACTGTCACAATATGGACTTTGGTCCCTACCTGCCCCACCCCACCCTACCACTTCAGTTCCTAAGCTGTAGCCAGCATGATCTTTGGATATAGAAATCAGTTACCCTTTGGTGCCTCCCACCTTCCTTGATTACTCCTTGAGCCACCCCTCTCAGTACTTTCCCAGGATCTCTCTGCTTACCCTGGCATACCTGGTGTCCCCTCTGCAGACAGTTACTATGTTTCCCGCCAAGGTGCATACTACATCTGGTTGGTGTCTCCCACGTGTCCTTCGGGTTGTAACTAGGACACACACTCCTGTAGAAAGCCATCGCTGACTCCTGCAACCAGGATTAACGAACCCTCCTCCCCCCACCACCACCCCAAACGCCACCTACACACATGTTGTGCTGGCTTGTGTCTGGGAGGCAGAAGCTGAATCTAGGTTTGCAGTGCCCCGCCTAAGTCAGGGGCTCTGAGAAGCATCTTGAGGTAGAGGGATGAGCCATCAAATCACCTAACTTAAAAAAAAAAAAAATCACATACAAATGAAGAGAACCTGCAGGATCCAATGCCAAGGAGGGGGCTCGTATTCTGGTATGAACAGCCTTTATGAGGCCACCATCTCTGTAGCAGTCAAAGAGGGCTTCCTGGAAAAGGAGACCCCCCTCCCCCTCTCTCCTAGTTGCTCCTCTCCTTATGCTCATTCACTGTGCTTCTTCCCAGTTCCAGAGCTGCTTCTTGGAGGAAGCCTGCTGCTTGCCGCTCCCCTCCTTTAGCAGGAGAGTCGTCCCTTTATCAGCCAGCAACAGGGGCCAGGGAGGGGGTTGCTGATGTCCGGGCAAACAACCAGAAGACCGATGGCGTCATTGCGACAGCAGTCCTTGATGTGTCTTCTTAGGAGGCGGCCAGGGTCGTCGTTGAAAGTCAGGGTGGCTGAGAAAAAGAGCGCTGACAGCAGCAGCTGCTGGCAAAGATGACATTTCTAGGGTGTCTGTGCTGGCAGCTGGAGCCAGAGAAGACTGTACTGGGCCTGGGGAAAGCTAGCTTCCAGGGTCCTGTCCCCTCCAGGGGATGGTCGTCGACGTGAGTGTATAGGTCAAAGGTTGCAATGACACAGAGTCTAAAGCTTAGTGGGTGTTTTGGGTTTTTCTGTTACTGTGGTGGCAAAACAGCTTAGAGGGAAAGGGGCTGCTTATTAGTTTTAGAATTCCAGGTTATGGCCCATTATATCGGGAAGTCAAGGAAGGAACTTGAAGCAGTTAGTCGTAGCACACCCATAGCAGAACGAGAAATGAATGCATGAGTGTTCCCCTTGTGCTTAGCCTCCAGGACCCCTGCCTAGGGGATGGTGCTGCCCAGAGTGGGCTGGATCTTCCCTTATCAATTAATGTAATAAAGACAATCTCCCATAGATACGCCCACTGATCAACCTGATCTATACAATTCCTCATTAAGATTCTTTTCCCAGAAGATTCTAAATTGTGTCAAATCAACAGTTAAAACTAACTACCACAGTAGATAAGAGGGGAGAGGGCCTGTGTTATTTCTTCCAGACAGTTTCCAAGTTTAGGGCAGGGTCCAAGGTCATACCTAGCATCTCTGGGTTTCTCCAAGCTAAGCTGAGGACAGCAGAAAGGGAAGGGGCCCTAGGATGGAATGTCATCCTTGCCCCTTCCTTGCTCTGTGACGTTAGATGTGACATTCTCTCTACCTCTGTTACCACCTTGTGTAAAGTGGAAGAGTGATACATCCGATGGTTGGGTTGAGATCAGAGATGTGAACAGCATCCGTCTGCCCTGTCTGATGGAGCGAAAGGTCAGGGGCTTTCTCAACCCACACTTCTACAGACAGGGATCTACTTACCGTAGTAAAAACCTGTTCTGCAGACTCATGTATCAGACAGAAGCTATGCTGCCACAGACACTGCACATAGAGTCTCACTCTCCTCCAGGCACGTGGCCTGAGCCCCAAAGCCCACCCCCTTCCCAAGTCCTGAGGGAGTAGACAGCGTAGACACTAGCACTTCCAATTAGCATTTATGTAGAAAACAAGACCGAAGTCCAACCAGACTCCCTAAAGTGGACAACATAGCTTCAGAGACAAGTCCTCCACTGTCTCGTGGGGATGTGGCCAGGAGTGCAGTCTGGGCCTGGGGAACTTGTGTCCTAGCTCTGGTGCTATCAGGCTGTGTGGTCCCCGCACCTCTCAAAGCTGCTCGCCCTCAAGTACCTTGAGCCAGTCACCAGCATTTAAATCCAGATTCTGAAAGGTAAATGTGCCGCCGGATGACGAATCTGGCTGCCAGACCCTAAGGAACTTTTCTGGGTTGTAGACTTTTCCTTCCATCGAAGGCCTGGAGAATCAGGCAGCAAAGTGTCATGCCAACAGGGAAGGGCAGCCTTGAAAGGTTTCAGCTTTCCTCTGGTCAGATGAAGCCAGAGATACAGGCCTGTGACCGTGACCATGAGGGGGCCTCTTTCCTTTTCTGAGATAAACCTTCATTGCATTGTGCTCTCTGCCAAGCCTGCCTCGGGAAGCCACCTGACCTGTGGTTCCTACAGCTTTAAGCATGTCCCATGCCATGAAGGAGCAGCTGGCCCAGGTGCCACATCAGAGCAAAAGTGCCCATTAAGCCACCACTGGCTGCCAGGCCCACCGTGTCCCAGGAGCAGTGTTCATAGATATGTCAGCCTAATGAATTAATTGATTCCTTTCTCTACAGCTGCCCGAGGAGGGTACTCCAGGAGCAGCTGGACCCCAGCCAGCCTCCTGCCCAGCCCCTCCTTTAATTTACCACAGATTCCCAGGGGCGCTTTTTCTACCCTAGGCTTACCCTTTGGAGGTGAGATCTGAGTTTCTGATGGGGTCCACCTTGTTTCTAGGCTGTACCCTATATCTCACCTATCCCTGAACCCAGTGTTTGTGCACTACCCAGTCTACGGAGGCAAAGAAGGAAAGCATATAGTCCCTGTATATACCTCCAGGCTACACATCCCTCCCCCATCTCTCCTAGTGGTGCTGAGAAAGCTATATTTCTTGGTGGGAAGAACGGGGCTCCCTAGAATCTGGGGAGCAGCGTTCAAGGTTGGAAAGGTCCCCATCCCACCCATTGTCTAGGAAGGTCTTTCCCCAGGGTTCACTGTGATGTGGACAGATGGACTGAGGCTCAAGCCAGTCCTCGCCTAGAAGCTAAAGTCCTTAAGGCAGATTTGGGCTGCAACAAACCAATCCTCCGCCCCATCCCAGAGCTGCTGGTGGCCGAACCATGAAGCCTGGTGGGGCCTTCCATTAACTGGCTTTAATCAGGCGTGGGAACCAGCTAGAAAAGGCAGCACTGTTTCCTAAGTGTTGTACCCCTAATCAGGCTTCTGGGTCTTCAGGCAGTAGAGTTGGGGTAGGGCTCCTGTGTCTGGTCCTCAGGCAGAGCAGGGTTAGCCTGGTATCCTGTCTCCCCTTGGGCCTCACTCGGGCACATCCTTCTCATCCCTTATCCATAGCATCCTCCCATTTCCACGCTGACCCTCAAATAGTTCTGGTGGGCCTACATTAATTAATGGGAAAGGGTCTCCAACCTGCTGTCTTGGCCAGGGTGGGGAGGGGGTGAAGGGAGACAGCAGGCTGGCAGTTGCAGGGAGGAAATAGGCCTGAGTCCAGTGGGTTGAGCTTCCCTAATGTCATCTGCAGGAGTATCTTGGGCCACGATAGCCAGGCAAAAGCCCAGGAGACAAGAAGCCCTGACAGCAAGGTGTCAACTTGAGAGACCTTTCTCTGTAGGAGACAGGAGGGAAGGTGGAGTCATCCCCAGAATCTAGGATCTGGGATGCGCTGGGTCATGAAGAATGAAGGACCTGGCTGCCCTACATCCCAGGTGATTGACAGGCCCTGGTGTGGGGGTTGCAGAACTGGCTCTGACCCTGCCTGCTGCTCATATTCCTTGGAAGTCTCATGGGAGGCATCTCTCCTCCTGGAAGCTCCGTTTTCTACCTGAGAAGTGAAGGGGTTAGGTTAAAAACTTACTGTGGTGAGATGAAGCATGCTAGAATGACTGACATGGTTATGAGACTGCTGTCGCTATTTATCTGTCTGTCTGCCTACCATACATCTGTCTGTCTATCATACCTATCTATATATCATCTATCTAGCTTCTATTATCTATCTACCACATATTATCTATCATCTATCTGTCCTTCTATCTACCGTACCTATCTATCATCTATTTACTATCTATATACCTATCTATCTCTATCACCTATTATCTATCATCTATCAATCTACTGTACCGTACCTATCTATCTTTTATCTACCATCTATCTACCTATCTATCCACACAGCCTCTTCTCTCCCCTCCTTCCTCGTGTCCATTCAACCAGCCAGCCAATGAACGAGGCACCTGCTACAGTCAGATCTAGTTGCAGACTCTGGCAAAGGCCCTGATCTAAGACTGAGGTAAGTCCCACCCTCCTTCAGTGCAGAGATGGTGGGGAGACAGGTATAGGACTAGTAGTGGCAATGGCAAGGCACTGAAGATGGGGGCCTGGGAGAATACCTGTGACAGACCAGCCAGCCTGCTGGGAGCAGACAAGGCTTCCTGGAGAAAGTAGTGGGAGCTACAGCCTGGAGGTTGTGTATCAGGCACAACTGGCCCTGAGCTCTATGAAATTTTCACGAGCCAAGCACTTGGCTCATGGCAAACACTGGTGGCCTTCACACACTGCAGTGGCCCATTGTCTCTAGGTGTCCTGGATTGCTGAACCTTCCCCCATTCCCTAGACCCTCCTGCTCACCGCTCTCCTTCCTCATCTCCCTCTCCACTCGCCTCCTGAGTACTCTGGTGTCCCCTAAGGTCCCTGGGCCTCCAGTGTCTGAGTACCTGTACCTTCTCCCCAGCATCTGAGCCACACTACCTCAACAGCTGGCTCTCCCCCTGTCTCCTGGATTCCTAGAGGACAGGCCTCACACTAGTTCCCCTCCAGTTAAAAGCCAGTGAGGTTGGACACTAGAAAAAAGGAGGGTGTGCCCTAATTGTCCCCACATCTGTCCAGTACAGAGTCCAACACCTGTATGCTGACCTGGACCCAAGGCTGTGCAGGGCTCAGACCCCATGATGCCTGTGTCCGGGTGACCTTACCCAGCCCTGTCAACTGTGATAACCCTACAGAGAAGCTTTGGGAAACTTGATCTTTCCTCCCAAGAGAGGTTATTTATTTATTTATTTTTATTTTATGCGCCTTGGTGTTCTGCCTGCATGTGTGTTTGTGTGAGGGTGTCGAATCCCCTGGAACTGGGGTTACAGACAGTTGCAAGCTGCCATGTGGGTGCTGGGAATTGAACCCTGGTCCTCTTGGAGAACAGCCTCTTAACTGCTGAGTCTCCTGTCTAGCTCCAGGCTTGTTTGTTTGGTTATTTGTTTGTTTGTTTTTGAGACTTTTTTGCCTAATTTTATATTTGCTACATTGCGTTCCTAATGAGAAACACCAAGTCAAATAAGCCCCTTGAGGCTCAAGGCTAGAGAATAAGCACCCATAGGCCCTGGCCCACAGGGCCCTGCCAGCCTGGGGCCCCTCCACAGGAAGGTCTCACTCAGTTCAGCTTGTCAGGAGAGGGTTCTTCTCTTGCAGCCCCATAGCCTGCCCCATCTCCACAGTCCCATGGCCCAAGCCTGGAAACCCTTTGTCCCGAGATTGACTCTCATTCCTGTTGAGCTGCTTCACAGGGCCGGCGACCAGGAGGAGATCAGGCCTGCTATCCAGGGAAGGACAGACAAGCCGATCCCTGCCTTGCTCACCAGTCTTCCTCAAACCACTGCCGATCAACTGTCGATGGACAGTAGCCATTGCTACCAGGCAAACCTAGACTTAGCTTCATTCTCTGAGGCGTGCCAGGCCAAAAAACTTCTAATTAAAGAGCTAGAGGAGACCTTGCATGACACAGGCCAAGTGCCCTATGGAGACCCCATAGGCCCAGCTCACTTCTTCTCCTTTGATCCTGGGTCCTTTAAATGTTTCCTGGGACCCAGGATCCCTCAATACAGCCTTTCTGTTGAGTGACACAGTGCAGAGTGCAGCGCATACCCAACAGATACGGCTCTGTTTCATCCTTGTCCCAATACCACACTAAGGGAAATGCGACTGTCATATTAACAGCGGGCTGAGGCTTGGTAGGCAAGCACAGGCCATAACCAGCATCCAGAAACTGCTTTCTACCATGCCTGAGCCCAAGAGCTAGGACCTCAGCCACGCTGGCATCTGTACTCCCAGAGCCTCCTAGAGGGTGACTCCTTCTGAAGCAAGCTGCTTTCCATTCCCCTCCCCCCATGTAGCTCCTCCCCTTTATTCTGTGGCCGCTGCTGCTGTGTGCTGGGCTAACTCATTTTCATATGAAACCAGACAAAACCAGAACAAATTAGGGAGGTGAAAAGCCCCCAATAAATGCTGGGATGGGTGGGAGGAGCCCTGGCCTTGGAGCATCTGGGACATGGACAGCAGGTGGCTGGCCTTGCCTCCCAACCCACATGGGTCCTCACCTGTGAAATGGGGACATGCCGGCCTCACCCTTGGAAACAGGAGGGAAGAGGCCAAGAGGGACAGAAATGGGTCACTCAGACAGTTTGCCCTCTCCTCAACTGACTGTCAGACCTGGCCTCTGGCCTTCATGTGTCAGCCTCGGGGATTACCAACCACTACCTCTGTATCCACTCGCCAGCAGGGAGAGCCAGGTCCTGGCACTGTTCCGTCTTTCAGAAGGACACAGAACACTTGGCATGCAGCCCAGTCCCCACGCGACAGCCCAGCCCGCTTCAAACCCTGGGGACCCAACCCTTCCCCCTCATCCATGCCCCAGCTTGTGTTAGGAGGGAGGGGTGCCCTCACAGGGAAGCTGGGTGGCAGCTACAGGAGCTCACAGGGCATCTGTCAGCAGCCACCCGGCAGTTTGCTGGGCTGAGACCACATCCATGGAGTGAGTGGGAAGCAGGACCGGGATGCCACAGTAAGGGCTCCTAGGGAGACTTAGCTTGGCATCCTCTATCCAGTCTGTGCTGGTAGAGATGCTGGACCATCTAGAATGTGTCCTCATTCAAACAGATTTAAAGAGTAGACCAAAGCCCTAGGGAGGCACAGGAAAGGACAGTGAATGGGACCCTAAGTCTGGGACTCTATTGCTAGCGAATGAGTTTGGGAGTTTGAAATAAATGTCCTTCATAGATTCAGACATTTTAATATCTGGTCCCCAGTCGGTGGTCCTGTTCTGAGGAAGGTGCAGCCTTGCTGGAGGAAGTGTGTCACTGAGGACTGGCTTTCAGAATTTATAGCCCTACCCATGTCCAATTCATTTTCTGCTTCATGCTTGTGATGAAAGATGTAATCTCTTAGCTTCTTGCTCTTGCCAAGATGTCTTCCGCTTGCATGCCTCTGCCCCATCTCGATGGACTCTTTATCCCTCTGGAAACTTTAGCCAAAATAAACTCTCTCTGCCTTACGTTGCTGTTAGTCGTGGCATTCTGCCACAGCAACAGGAGTGTGACTAACGCAATGAGTGCCATCAAATTCTCCGTTGCTAAGCCAGACTCAGTTTCCTCATTTGCCCCATGGTTATTAGAGGAAATGTCATACATCACTCAGGGTTCTATGGAGAACATCTCACGGGTGACCTCTGATATTCCTGAATTTAAAGTGATGTCTTCCGTACAGTAGAAAGGACTGAAGTCAGATGCAAAGAAGGTGTGTGTGTGTGTGTGTGTGTGTGTGTGTGTGTGTGTGTGAAATGCCACTGGTCTTTAAGGCTTAAAACTAAACAACCCAAAGCTAGAGAGATGTCTCAATGGTTAGAAACACTTATTGCTCTTGTAGATGACCTGGGTTTGGTTCCCAGATCCTACGTGGTGACTTACAACCATCTGTAGTAACTCCAGAAGATCCCCTTCTGGCCTTTACAGGAACTGCATACACATATGGTGCACACACACACATAAATAAATATATATGAATATACCCAACCCCAGTTGAGGAACACCCCCCCCCAAATATTTTACTCAAAGTCTAAAAACAAGGATCTCTGAAACAGAGTCACAGAGTGGGGACTCATAATTCCCAACTGTAAGGTGCTAGCCCAGAAGTGATCCCGGAGTAGGTGAACGAGACCAGGAGAAATCTCAAATGCTGAATGGGATGTGTGTTGTCATCAATAAGAATGCACCAGCATTGGAGAATGTGCCAGCACTGGTCATTCCCTTTAGTAATGGTACCTGGTAATAGAAGGCATTCACAAAGTGGAAAACTGCATATCCCCTACACGGGAATCTGACTATTTTCTCAACTTCTCTTACAATGGAAACTTAATAAAAAGAAAAAAAAGAAAAACCTATTCCTGCTGCCAAACATTTCCTTCCATCTGGGTGCACTGAAGTTGCTCTCTTCGATTTTCTGTCTTGTATTTAACTGTTTGACAAAGAAGGGGTCTGTCCGTTAGAGAAACAACAGCACAGAAAGGTGACTTATTTGGGCTCATGTTTCACAGGGATTTAGTCCATCCTGGGAATATAGACCCTGTGTTCACAGCAGCATTAGTCTGTGGCAGAGGCTCCCCACATCATGGTAGACCAGACACCCGGGTGCCACACTAGTTGCCACCGTCTGAAAATCAAGCATTCAAGACATGAGCCTGTGGGAGAGTGTTTCACAGTCAAGCCATTACATAGAGTATATCTTCCTAAACCATGCTTGCCTACAAACAAGGAGAATACGAAGCCTCCCCTTGATTCCGCAAGTACGTGCTGTGGCTGCCTAGAGTAAAGGAAGCAGGGGACTGAGGAAGTCAGTGACAGTGACCTTGATCCCACAGCCCACCCATCACAGTTGCCCCTGGACCGGTCCATCTAAGCAAGCGGGTTCACCTCTGAACCTCAGCTTTGTGGGAGACGAGTGCAAACCGGTCAGCACAGAGGCCCACCTGTTGTAGATGCTCATTAAACAAAGGCCATGTTTTCCTCTGTGTGTGTGTGAATGTGGAGCCAAATCTTCGGTACCCCAGCTCTGCCCACAAGAAGGGTTCCTAAAAGGCCATGGCAACATTTCAGATGGCCACAGGCAGCTCCGACCCAGAAAAACAGTTTAGAAACTTCTTCAGGAGTCCACTCACACCAGAATTCACCTGTCTGGCATGTTGCTGGGTGTTCCCTGCTGCCCTGGCATCCTTCCTTCCGTCTTCCTTGTGTCGATGTGAAACTCGCTGACCCATCTATTCGCTGGTTCCTGTGCTGATGGGCACCGCCTGCGGCATGCCCTACTCTCAGCCTCAGAAAACGGTCATGATGTATGTACAGCCTTTACAGAGCATGCGCTGTGTGGAAGAGGCACTATACTGTGAGAACAAGGGCAGCCAGGGGAGTGAGGCTAGGAGCAGAGAGAGAGGAATAGTACATAGGAAACAAAGTAAGAACTGGTGGAGCTAAGTCACCCAGAGAGGTCCCTGAAGAGGTGACACTTGAGTTAACGGAGGAAGGCTACCTGTGAGGGTAGGGACCTTTGTGGCTTAGGAGAGTAGGAAGCAGTCACTCAACCACACAGGTTGAGCCCCATGGAAAGAAGGCCCCAGCTTTTCCTGAGGCTAATGGGGCAGATAGAAAAAAAAATGGTATTGCTTTTGTTTGCTATGATGAAGTCTGAATGAGCTGAAACATGCCATGTTATCCGTGGGCACATGTGTGGATCTATGGTGTTGAGTGTATCACAGTCCATGCAGCTGTCACCTCTATCTGTCTCCAAGGCATTGTTGCCAGCGCTCCAACTTGAAGCTGTCTCCATTGAACACCTGCTTCTCATCCCTCTCCCACTGTCCCCCTCGCCCCCACGCTGTCCTCTAGCTCTGTGTATTTGATTATTCTGGGGACTGTGTATTAGTGAAATGGTACTAGTCCTTCTGTGAGTGGCTTAGTTCTCTTAGCTTAATGACCTCAAGGTTCATTCAGGAACAGTATAGCCAGTGTCAGCTTTTTCTCTCTCTTCAAAGTGGAGTAAAATTCCAGTGTGTGTGTGTGTGTGTGTGTGTGTGTGTGTGTGTGTGTGTGTGTGTATGTGAATGAGCATGTATGTGTATAAATGAGCATGCAGGTATGCTCGTGTATGAGGGGGTGCGCATGCATGTGTGTATATGAGTGTTGCATATGTATGAGGGTGTTCTTGTATGAATGAGCATGTGTGGGTCTCTATGTGTGCAAATGAGTGTGTATGAGGGTCTGCATATGTGTGCACATATGTTATGAGGATATGTGTGTGAATGAGCATGTGTGTGTGTTGTGTGTGTATGAGTGAGCATGTGTATGTATGAGTGTTGAATGTGTGTGTATTAGGATTGCATGTGTGTGCACGTGTATGTATGAGTGTCTGTCTCTGTGTGCAAGTATGTGTATGAATGAGCATGTGTGTGTATGAGGGGGTACAAGTGTGTGCATGAGGGTGTGCGTGCATACATGCATGTGTGTGAGCGAGTGTGTATCTGTGTGTGTGAATGAGCATGGGTGTATGAATGAGAGTATGTGTATATGAGTGTTGCACACATGGGGGAGTGTGTGTGTGTGTGTGTGTGTGTGTGTGTACGTATCCATCCCTCAGTGGCAGTTGGGTTGCTTCCACTAAGAACAAGGGTATGCTAGTATTTCTTAGAGAGCCTGCCCTCAATTCTTCTGGATCCATCCCCAGCCGTAAGATTGCTGGAGCGTGTAGTGCTTAGAGAGAGTTTAGACCATAGGCATGGGCTGGGGCCTTTGCTTTATTAAAATGCCAACAGGGATGGTGGCGGTAGTGGTTGTAGCTAGTGGATAGGATTCAGTGCTCCCAAACAAACAAATAAAAAGTTTAGAAAGCCCACCTAATCACTAAGGGACAATTGATATGCAGCTTAAAAGCAAGGGATGTAGGTGGGAAACCTGACCCAGAAGCTAGGGAAGCGGGCAGATTCTGGAATGTGCCTTGGTAGAAATGACCACGGGACATGCTAACTAACTCTCTGTGGAGTCAAAATCGAGGAAGACGCCTGGTTTGGGACTGAGCAGACCTGGGGCTGGATGGCAGCATGGCCTTCTTAGACCTGGGTCTGGACGACAGCATGACCTTCTTAGATGGCAGGCTGTGGGAGCTTTAGGTTTGGGGTTTCCTGGAGAAACTGGGTCAGGAGAAAATGTGCTCTGGCCATATTGTAAGTTCCCCAGAGCTGCAGTAATGAACAGCCACCAGCTGGGTGCCTTAAAACACCAGGAACTTATTGTCTCCTGGCACTCAAGGCCAGAGGCCTGAACCTGAGTCTGCAGGGCCAGGCTCACTCCCTCTGAGGTCTCCGTAGAACTCTTCCTTGCTGGCCTTCATTGGCAGCAGGGGGTTCCCTTTCTGGGCTACCCTGGGGTTCCAGCTGCAGTGCTCTGATCTCAGTCCCCTCAAGGTCTCACATCTCCGTCAGTATTCTTTCCCTCCTCTTATCAGAACCTTACCATGCCCACCTTCATAATACCAACGAGCAAGGACTTCCCTAGGGCATGCGCTTCACACTCCCTCCCATGCTATGACCCTCCCATTCCTGTCTGCCCCCATCTATCTATGCTTAACAGAGCCTGGATGACCTGCATATTTAACCCCCTGCCGCCTGTTGACCTGACCACTGGTCCCCATGGCATGGCTCTCCTTCCTCACAGAAGCTGTTTCTCTCTGAGAACAAAACAGGAGTTCCCCACTGGCCAGTTTAGTTGTTTTTTCCTCTTGAAGAAGCCTGTACTGTTGAGTGATGGCCAAACAGATGTCCTGTGACAAGTCGGGTGTCCCCAGTCTCCTTAGTTCCTCAGGGGAACTCTGAGGGCAGAGCAGGCACATCCTGAATTCTCTCCTGTTTGCAAACAATGGGGGCTCTACAGGACAAGAAGGCTGTCGTCACCCAACCTAGCCTGCCCCTGCCCTGTGTTACCTGTCCTGTCTTTTGGGGAGTTGTTGCTGTTTGAGGTGTTGGACTCAAATCAGGACAGCAGCAGTGAATCAGAAACTAAAGAACCTGCAGGTTTCAGCAGCACTGGGGGGGGGGGGGGGGACAGGCCTGCAACCAGAGGCTCCTCTTCTAGCTCTGTCTCCTAACCAGACCTCCCTTTAGAAAGTGAGAAACTCTGTAGCCTACAGTAGTATATGGTAGTTAGTATACAGTGGGTGTCGAGTACATGTTACTTCCTGTTCTGCCCTCCTGATGTGGCAGGGTACGTCCTTGTGTGATTTGGGCTGGGTCAGCCCCTACTTAGCACTGTCAACTGGGGCTTCTGTATCCTTCTTTCTAAATGGCAACCGTGCATATAAACATGTTTTGGTAGCTTCTATTGAAAGTCTCCCTGAACTTGTTAAAGCCAGCCCTACATGGCGAGCTTCTAGCAAAAGCCCCTCGCTGATCTCACAAAGGACAGCGGAGACAAGGGGTAAAGCTAACAAGTATTAGGTAACAGTGTCTATGGCACAGACCTAGGGCCACAAGGCTCAATCCACTGACTTTTACTACTATGACCTAAAGAAGTTGCCCAGCCTTTTGTGTTTCAATTCTCCCACCAAAAAAAAGGGGGGACACAATCCAGACAATAGTCTGTACCTAGGTGTAAATATTTCTTGAGCCCTTCCCACCAGACCCAGACATCACAATGTCCGTCTGTTGGACACTGGTCATGAGACCCTAGGACAAGTCACTCTCCATGTTCTGCAGACGGGGAAGGAAACTGTTCATCCTGAAGGGGTAGGTAGGTGGGTGGGTCTTGTGTGGCATGCAGGCCCAGTCCTCCAGGCCAAATGCATCAGTCTCCGCCAGCTGCAGCCTCCACCCCGTTGGCCCCAGATGAGCTCCTGGGCGCCTGTCCACTGCAGGGCCAGCTTCTCCCAGCTGCCTCTCCATTAGCAAACCCAGAACCCCGTGAAAAGCGCCCTGTGAGCCCGGTTGGGTCAATAGGTCCCACTTTGGGAGATAAAAGCATGGGGGTGGGGAGCAAAGAGGGAATGGAAAGTACGGGAGGGAGGGGATAGGGGGCTGGGGCAGAGTCAAGAGAATGAGAAATTGAGAGGCCCCAAAGCAAAATCGACAGATTGGAAATCTGCTTTGATGGCCTCTCCGTTTATCCCCCTCGTTAACAGACGTGTCCATTTGGCAGGGGTGAGGGCGGCAGGGCAGGAGGCTGGCCGGGTTTCAAGTTTGATTTCTCGGGGCTTACGATACGTCTCTCTTTGCATAAAAAGGGATTAATATTTGTGCCTGAGTATTAACTGAGCACCCGGGCATGAGCACACACACACACACACACACACACACACACGCATGCATGCACGCACATATGCACACACTCATCGCTATTATGAGCTGCCGACTGAAACCAACATAGTTTGAGACCCAACCCCACAGTCTCCAAAACCTGGAGTGAGTCAGCGTGGCACACACCAGGTTTCACTCCAGCCTCCCTGCAGCTGGCTGGAGCAAGGCCTTCCTAGTCCCGTTATGTAAATAAAGAGCAGGAACCAAGATGTTGATCCCATTATGGGAGGATTAGTTACTCAGAAGGCCTGGAGATTAGACTATCAATCAGAAGGGGGAGGTGGGACACTCAGGGAGGGAGGGGGTTGGGCTGCAGTTACCAGCATTATCTTGCATCCTATTTAAAAGAGGTCCTGTGGTAGACTATGTCCCCTGCCCCCAGTGTGTCTGGGGTTATATGGCAGGAACTAAAGGGCAACCATAAATGTCTCTAAGGTCCCCAGCATCTGAGTCCTCAGTCCATCTTGCAGGCCTTTGTCTCCCTGCTGCCTGTCTTAGATAGATAGGCTCTACCTGCTATAATGGTGGTTTTGCAAATATGGTCCCTAAGCCAGGGACAGCCCTGTCACCTAGAGACTTGCTACAAATGATGGTTCCTGAGCTGGTATGGGCCGTGCAAGAATGTCATAACACATGGTCTAGGAATCCTGATGTTTACCCAGGTGACAGGGCTGGCACAGCCCAGGCATGCCTTCGCTGGAACTGCAGGGCCAGGGCTAAGGCTTATGGGCCTTATACACAGTGCATAGATATCATGTAAGATGGGCACAGTACCAGGCCGGGCATGGCAGGAAGGGAGGAGTTAGAAAAGATCCTCAGTGGGTGACTTTCACTTTTTAAAAAGTTTTATCTAATTTATTTGGGGGGGGGCGGTGTTTGAGAAGGTCAGAGGACAACTTTTGGTAATTGGTTCTCTCCCTGGTTTTTTTTTTTTTCCACTTGATATGATGAATAGCTTTAAGTGTCAACTGTACACAACCTATAATTACCTTGGGAAAGAGTCTCAGTAGGGACTGTCTGTATTGGCGTGAGCTGCTGTCATGTCTGGGGGTAGGAAGCCGTCTTAATTAAACTACTTGATGTGGAAAGACCCAGTCCACTGTGGGCAGCACTATTTCCTAGGCTGGAGATTCATACTGCGTATGGGTGGAGAAAGCCATGTAAGCTCAAGCAAGCAAGCAAGTGAGCACACATGCATGCATGCACTTCCCTCTACTCTCGGCTGGATATGATGTGATTAGCTGTCTCCGGCTCCTGCTGTTGAGTTCCCTGAATTGATGGACTTTAGCCTGAAATCCTGAGCTAAAATAAGCCCTTCCTCTTCTTAGTTGCTTGCTGTCTGAATGTTTCAGAGACGGAAGTAAAACTTGGATACATGGACTACAGTGGTTGAGCTGAGGTCATCAGGCCTGTGTGGTAGGCACTTTTGCCTGAATTTGCATCTCCAGCTGTCCCTTCTCCTCTTCCCTCCCTAAGATGAGTCTACAAGGAGCAAGCAGTTCAGTCCATATAGCTTGGTTTTCCAGGGGCTCAGCTGGCCTGACCCTGGGTCTGATCAGCCCTCTGTCAGCACATCCATAAGTAGAGGGCTGTCTGCTCCAAAGCCCTAGCTGGGTGAGATATGAGTAGATGTGTGCCGAAGCCACTACCCACCATGCACCTCTCTTCCCAATCTGTGTGTCCCTTGATGTCCCATTGACCAGTCACAATGTGAGCAAAAGCAGCCAGTCAGAGTCCTTAACCTTTCTCCTGCAGTTTGGGAGCTAGACATTGAGCAGGGCACTATGTAAAGGTAGAGAAAGCCAGGGAAGCTCAAGCAAGCATGCATGCAAACATACATGCATGTGTGCATGCACTTCTGCATGGACAGAGGAGGAGGAAATGCCATGCCTTCCCCAGGGGTGCAGTGCCCACGTGCCATCCACTCAGCAGACATGTGGAACAGCAAATCATGATGCTCTTCTCTCACTGGTCCTGCTGACAACCCTTGGGGTTAGTGTTTCCAGTCTTTATCTCTCTGAGGAGCACAGAGGCTCAGAGAAGCAGTACAGCAGATCCTGAGCCACACAGCAAGCAGGAGGCACAAAGGAGACTTCAGCCACCATGCGGTATAAGTCCCATGATCCCATTCTGGAGGAAGATATAGGGGAAATGCACAGGACACACATGCACACAGGGGAAAATGCACAGGACACACATGCACACAGGGGGAAATGCAAAGGACACACATGCACACAGGGGGAAATGCAAAGGACACACATGCACACAGGGGGAAATGCACAGGACACACATGCACACAGGGGGAAATGCACAGGACACACATGCACACAGGGGGAAATGCACAGGACACACATGCACACAGGGAGAAATGCACAGGACACACATGCACACAGGGGGAAATGCACAGGACACACATGCACACAGGGGGAAATGCACAGGACATACATGCACACAGTGAGGGCAAGGACAATGTTCACTAAGCTCACAAGGGAGCTTTTGGACTGGTCAGGGCTGCAAGTAGGAATATGGGGTGACTTCTGAGATGTCACTAGAAAGGAAACTGTGACAAGGCTCCATTCTTGCCCCTTCAATTGCCGGCTGTCCCCAGAGCCCCCCTGCAGAAGCCTGGCCACTCCACCTGGCTTCCTTCCATCCTGACTGTCGACCTCAGATAGCCCTGGGGGACTTGGAGGAGTCCAGAGAGTCCGCCCCACTGCCCAAGGCTTGAATAGAAGGGAACTTTGAGATACAGCGGGTACTCTGCTGAAGCTGAGAGGAAGGGAGGTCAGCTTTAAGGCCTTCGTCAATCCAGGCTGTTGTTGGCATCCATTCACGAGTCACAGAGGTTTCTCCCCAGTACAGTCACACCTCCTCACCCAAGCCAAGGCCACCACTCTGGTTTTTTAAGGCCACACTCTACAGCTTCTCCTCTGCCACCCATCTGTGCACCCCCTCCTTTTGGGATGCCACCTTTGGTCCTTCCCCATCCAATCATCCTTTCCTCCCACCCCCCTTTGCACTGCCACTCTCAAAGCCTTCATCGACCCCACCCACTTTGGCGAATGTTCTTCCCTAGGACCCTGGATCAGGAAACATATCCAGCATTGTCTCCCACTAAATGGTGGGCAGCTCTGTGTCTCACTGCCCACCAGTTCATAAATTCCACTCCCCTCCTTCTCAGCCATCCACTCCGTGGTGTCTACTCGTGGGCCAGCCTTCGCCTAGCCATTCATTTAGACTACATTCATTTATTTATTCTAGATAGCATTGACTTTTCATGGCATGTTCCACACTGCACTGTGCTGAGGAGCTGAATAAAAAGAGCCAGCAGCCCAAGCCTTCTGGAAGCTCATAGGGGGGAGAAGGGAGAGGAGGAGGGAGGAGGAGCGGGAGCAGCTGAATGGCGCCTTGGCTCCAAGCGGAGGTGCAGATGTTGCCCCCGCATCGCTGCGCGTTTCCTGCTGCCGTGTTGTGTTTGGAAAGTGATGAATTTCAGCACCAGCTAATTAGTCTCTAATTAGCAAGTGGAGTGTAAACAATCACAACAGATGGGGGAGAAAAGGCATTAGCAATAATGACCCTTCTTCGGGGGCACAGACTCCAAGACAGGCACTTCCTTGATAGAACTGGAGTCGGAGCCGGAGGGCCACTTAAGAAGACCTGCTGGTGACAAGCTTGACTGGGGTGCTGAGTCTATGGGAAGGTCTGGTTGGTGCTCTCATGGGTCCCCCAGCTTGCCTGTGAGGGAAGGTCCCTTTCAAGAATGAGTCATGGATGCAAATATAACCAGGAGTGTGGCCCATGTAGCAGCCCAGAGAACCTACAAAAGTGGGGACTTTTTCCTTTAGTTATTATGGTTAGATATATACTTACGTATAAATACATACACTCAATCTGCTGTATTCATTTAGTGTTGCTGGTATGTGTACGTTTTTAGGGCTGACCACTTGGCATTGGAGAACCAGTTTTTTGGGGGGACAAGTTCATCCCTGGGGAAGACTGATTCTCTCTTGGCAATCATTAATCGCCTGTAGCTCTTCGCCTAGAGCTGGAACCCCATGAAAGTTCCCCCATCTTTGTTGGCATCTGATATTGTCACCTTTCAGATCCTGTTTAGTCTTATTTAGCTACTGAGTTGTTGAAATTTCATGGGTACCACTTTCCTGTCCTCTATAGAAGATACAAATCTTGCAGCAAACACACTGGTAAGGGAATATAAGGGTGGTCAAGACTCTAGAGGTAGGCATGGCCCCTGGAGACCTTGGGTCTGTGTCCAAGGATTCATAGAGGTATCTGAGACTGTTCCCCTACCACTGGGATGCAAACTTATGTTGATGAGCCTGCCTGCTAAGAGGCATGCTTGCCTGCTCTGGGGTTGCCCCTCCAGACTAGGCAGCCTGTCCCTAAAATCTGTTCAAACTACCATGCAAGTCAGCCCCAGAGGACTTGAGCATATCCTGGCTCCCAGCCTGCCTAAATCCTTGGCTGCAAGGCCAAGGATTCTGAGGAATTTGGTCAGAATGTGTTTCTGGCACCTCTCCATCAATATGTACCAAACAGAAAGCATACTGAGAGGATGTCCTTGAATTTCCAAGATAGACAACTGTTCTACCTGTGTTACCTGACTCCACAAAGAGTCACCAGGCTTCCTTGGAGGACTAGAGGACAGCAATCAGTCTAGGGACGGGAAGAACCAGAGGGGATCAGAGGCTGCGCTAAAATATAAGAAAATAGAAAGGATTCGATGCCCAGACTCACCCTTATTACATGACTTTTATTATGTGTCGTCATACTGGGTACATACTGGGTTAAGGACTACAGGAGAGTTATTCAGTGTGTCCCCTGTGACTGAAGAAGCTGTGTCTAACCTCTGCCCAGGCCTTTCCTGTGTCCCAGAATGGAACCTATAGTGAGATGAGACTTCTTGCATCTCTGCATAGTGACAAAGCCCAGCCTCAGGCCCTATCTCTTATGGGACAAGAGAGAGGCACCACCTAGTCCCTACCCCCATTTTCTGGGAACATGTCTCCTTCACAGCTGCTATTACGGCCTAATTAACAGGCTTGTTTGTCTCATCTGCCTGGCAGTCCATGTTGGTAAGAAGGGCAATTTCACTGTCTGGCAACGGTACTGTGGTCCTGGCAACTTGTTAGCTAAATTGGTCTCATCTGCCCTGGATCCTGAAGGAAGCCAGCATCTCTCTAAAGAATGCTGTTTTCCTCTGCTTTTGTCCTTGCCACCTGATTCGGATCTGGGAGGCAGCCAGCTGCCTGCCTTTGCAGCTTCCAGTTTGCAGAAGGGATTGGACTGTGTCTTTGGGCTGGGATAGAGTGTGGAAGAGCCACTCAGCAAGCTTACAAGTAGGACCTGCTAAATGGCAAACCCAAGGCATGGTGTTCCAAATGAGAATGCACCCCATCCCCACATTTGAATACTTGCTCCCCTTTGGCAGAACTGTTTGGGAAGGATTACAAGGTGTGACCTTCTTAGACAGGCAGGATTTGAGGTTTAAAAAGACTCAGGCACTTCCCAGTGCTCTCTCTTTCTCTCTGCCTTGGGTTGTGGATCAAGATGTGAGCACTCAGCCATTCCTTTGCTCTGCCATCATGTGTTCTAATCCCCCTGAAATCATAAGTCAAATTAAATGCTTTCTTATAAAAGTTACCTTGGTCATGATGTTTTATCACAGCAATGGAAACTTACTAAGACACAAGGCAAGGCCCCAGAGTAAACCTGTGGATGGATATCACCTTGTTTGAGGCTCAGCCAAGGTTTATCAGTCACAGTATTGACATGTTTAACTGGGTATCTCTTTGTGATGAGCCTATCCTGGGCAATATAAGTTGTTCTGGCTCCCAGCCTGACAAACTTCCTTGGCTAAGGGGCCAAGGAATGCAAGGAACTGGCTTGGACCACAGTCTCTGGAGCCTCCTCATCAACACATACCAAATGAACGAGTGCTGATAAGAAGCTGTCTTGGGCTTTATCTTGTCCTGCTTCTCGCAGAGGCACAAGGCTTCCTCAGAAGATTGGAAAGTACAGTCAGGCTCCAGATTGTCAACCAGAGAACAAGAGGATGAATTTTAATCTGAACGAGGTTCTGTTACCTCTGTCTATTAAGTCTATTAATGTTCCCTTTCCCTAAGCTGTAACAACCAAAGACATCTCATATTTCAGGATCATTCCCAAAGACAGTGTTTTTCGCTGGGAGTCAGGAAAAGTGGAAGATGGTTGCATGAAGACATTGTTGTAATGGTGCATGGTAGAGAGATGATCACGGGAGCTCAGAGTTGGCCAAAGCCTTGTAGCATTCAATGTTGGGTAGGTGTCTTGGGGCTCAGTAGGCAAGACCCTGAGAGAGTGGGAACCAGGAATAAGCCTGAATGGTTTCAGCGGTGCATTGGTTATTTTTCCTGTTGCTGTAACAAGGTACCAGACAGGGGCAAGTTTAAGGAATGAAGGGTTTATTTGGGTTCACAGATTGAGGGTATAATCTATCATGGTGGAGAAAGTATGGTGGCAGGAGACTGAGATGGACAATCGTGTCATGTCTACAGTCGGGAAGCAGAGAGAGAGATGAACGCTGGTGCTCAGCTCACATTGTCCTTTTTTATTCAGCCTGGGACTCCGACCCACAGGACAGCATTGCCCACTGGTTAAATTGTGTCCTCATGCCTCAGTTAACCTAATCTAGATAGGTTCTTATGAGAATGCCCCAAGGCCTGCCTCCTGGATTCTGTCAAGTGGACAATATTAACTGTCACAGTAGGAAACTATAAGATGACCAAATCTGGCATCTCTCAACCATTTACCACAGGCATGGCTAAATGACAGAGAGGTCTATGGATTCCTTGGCAAGACAGAATGTTTGATCTATATATAGGCCATGGTCATGCACATGGCCATAGGTCATGCACAAGGAATTTGAACATGAAACACATGGTTAAATACCCCATTCATTTAAGTGGACCACAGAGTTATGGACAGGTGCCTGAATGTCAGCAAAGCTCTAGAGGATGGATTCAAGCGTAAAGAGGAGAGATATGGGGCTGGGTGGCTTGCCAGCTTCAGCAATACTTACAGGTAAACCCAATAGCACTAACTAGTTGGTGGTTGTTGTTGTTGTTGTTGTTGTTGTTATTGTTGTTTATTGGCTGTGGGTTCCATGCTTTGTTAAATACCAGGGTTAGTGAGGTCATCACAACATGGCATCTGAGTTCAAGCACAGCCTTGAGTAGACAAATACATAACAGAGCTAGAATAAGAAAGACACAAAAGCCACCATTGTATCTGCCTTGGGTAACTGGTCGCACAGTGTCACTTACTGTACTAGAAATTTAGGGAAACCCTATATGTTTACAGGACCTTGAGTTTTGCTTTGGATGTTTTATATTTGTGCACATGATGACCACAGTTAACTTATTTAGGCAAGAATTCAGGATTAAGGGTAAGGGAAAAGAGATCATTCCACTGAAGTGAGACCAGAAAAATAGATGTCCTCACCTAGGAAACATCTGCATCTTGGTGATTCCCAAACAGAGAGCTGAAGTCTCTGGTGTCTCAGAGGCTGTAGAGGAAGAAGAGAACAGCAGAGAGAGGCCAAGGAGGAGCAGGACAAAGTCACAAGCTAAAAAGTGGTGATGTTAATAAGAACATGAAATTATTGACTGTCAGTGAAAACGGGCTTGTGACAATTGTGTCAGAAAAACAAAAACAAAAACAAGATAAGGGTAGTATAGCTTGTGGTAATGCTCAGGAGTGCAACTGGTGATTCTCACTAGGAGTTATCACAAAGGGGTCACTTCTTAAAGAAAACATGATGTATCTTAGTTCATTTTCTGTTCCTGTAACACAATACCAGAGACTGGGTAAGTTATGAAGAAGAAAAGTTTGTATAGCTTCTTACAATTCTGGAGATTCCAAGTTAAGAGGCTGCATCTTCTGGTGGACTTCCTGCTTGGTAGTCATGAGGTGGTGCATGGTATCTCCAGGCAAGAGACACCAGATGATGTATGTGTGATTTCTGTTTTCTTACTTCTCTATAAAGACAGCAGGATTCCATCATAGTATCGTACCATGGTGACTCTAGCCAATCCTAAAATTGAGCCTTTAAACACTATGGTCAAATAAGTGTCCACCTTCTAAGTTTTCACAATAGGAGTTAGAACCAAAGTGAGTCTTAAGGGGGAAAGCTACACTGAACATGGCACCATGACATATGTTAAGACTATAATGGAGACATTTTTTATCAACTTAGATGGGAACAAGCCTATGAGACACATGAAAGGTGGGCATGAGATGGTGCCATGTGACATGATTGGTGCTGTGTGACATGAGTTAACCAACAATAGAGAGAACATCCTTGACCAGTCTTTGTCCAGGCTTAAAAAGCCTCTGTACCTGTTTGTAGGGAGTTGGTATTTCAGGTATCTTAGGTAGAAAAATACCCAAAATGAGACATTAGTGATGAAACATGGAGCCTAAAGAAGCTTGCCCTCTTGCCTTTTCATAGTTCTGTGCAACTAGAAAATACATGGAAGGACAGGCTCATTCCTCCTGCCCCCATTTTATGTATGTATCACTCAACCCCTGTTGGGCACTGCACAGGGAAAATGGGAGCCAGTTGAAGCAGGGTTAGAGAGTATCTCTCCCCCACACGCTTTATACAAACTATATTAGCTTTATGTACCTGCTGTAACAAGTTTCCACAAATCATGTGACTTAAATAAAAGAGACGTATCACCTCAAAACTCTGGAGCACATATGTCTGAAATCAAGGAACCAAAAGGGTGGTTTATATGGAGGCACTGGGTGAGAATCTGTTCCAATCCTCTTTCCTAGTTTCCTGCAGCCTCTGTTGTATTTAAATTGTAAATATGGCATCCAAACCTCTGCCTGTCTTCACACATCTTTCTTCTTTGTGTGCCTCGCTTTCTTCCCATGGCTTACTTATAAGGCTGCTTATCATAGTGTTAAAGGATCATCTTAGTCCGTTTTGACCTCATCTTAACTATGTACACCTGCAAAGACTCTAATTTTCAAGAAAGGTGCATTCTGATGGCCAAGTGAACAGGTTTTGCTGAGCACCATTCAGCTGGTTTATCCAGGCTGGAAATCACAAAGTCATGGGAAGCGTAATCACTCATGCAGTCACTAAAACCAGAGACATGGATGCTCTCATCTCAGGAAATGCCAGGCTGGAATCCTCAGTATTCCAGAGGTCAAGGGGGAAGAGAAACAAAGCAGGGAAGGTAACAAAGGAGGAGAGAGACCTAACTTACTGTGTTTAGTATGAACCCTCCTCATACTAGTTTCCTTACCTGACCTGTTCACCAGTACACATTTTGTTCTAATGACACTTACCCATTTCCAGACAAGAACATCAAGACACAGAAAGAGTCTGCATTGCCCAAAATCTTCCTGCTCACCGTGAAATCCCTGCGCCTTCCAGTCTGGTATTCCTTCTGCTACATCTCAGCTTCCTGCATCTTCACCACATATCATCGTAGCCTGGCTCCCTGGTGCCTACTCATAAGCTCCTCTTCCTACAAGCTAAATAACCTCATCTCCCCTCAGAACCATCTTTCTTCTGGATAGGGAGATATTTTCCACAAAAGAAAGCTAAGTTCCCCAAAGTGGGTATTTACAGAAGATTCAAAATGGCCAAAATGATCTAAGAAGACTCAAGAGGAAAGAGATGGAAAGAACATGCAGACCCCGTGGGAACCAGCAAGAAAAGCTTTGGAAGTTGGATAGAGTGCAGGGATGCCAAAGAAAGAGAACCATAGGTGGGTCTGCTTCCCTGGCTCCTTCCACCTATGCCCTATGTTGGTGCCACAGTTCAAAGGATAATGAATTTGCTGATGGCACATATATTATCTATGTGCAGGGATGGCCAGAGGGACTTTCTCCTCACCCAGAAACAGAAGTCTGACCCTCAAGAAATCAATGCATTATGTGCAGATGAGGAACAGAAAGAGAGATCTGGTGCTTCAGATGACAGTCCCACAGTGTAGAGAGTAAACAGAGTCATGAAGGAATGGTAAATTGTAACAACCTTCTTGAAAGAACATAAGGCAAGCTGTCCTCCTTGTTCATCTGAAACTTGGCATGGAGGCAGGTGTCCTTGGTACAAAAACCTGAGCCAAGGACTTAGCCAGATCCAAATGGGAGTCCTCCTCTGCTTCTCATATCCATATGACCTTGGGCAAATCCTCTCCATCGATACACTGCTGCCTCCCCATCTGTTAGGAAAGTGACAATGACCTTGAAGGACTGGCATATGGATTTTTACATATCTCAAGCACCTGGGACAACCTTACATCTTGCAAGTGTGTAATATGTGGTCAATATCTTGCTGCCCTTGCAGACTATGAATAGGGTTGATCTGGCATGGATAAGGAAGTCCATGGGACAGGAGGTATGCTTAGATGTTTCTTCTCTCTCTCTCTCTCTCTCTCTCTCTCTCTCTCTCTCTCTCTCTCTCTCTCTCTCTCATTTCACAAGACACACAGCTCCAGTTTATCCCTAGATATGCTAATAGATGGCTCCATAGTCCCAGCCCTGGACATGTCCCTGATTTCCACCTGGACATCCAACTACCACAGCTGTTCTCTACTGGACCAAGTACCTTCTCCATAGGTTCATTCTTACCCTAGTACCCAGGGCCAGATCTGCCAGTTCTTCCCACTCTGAAATGTCAACTGTCTTCTGAAGATCCACAAGGCAAAAGTTTGGTCCCCATTGAGACATTGGTGACCATAGAAACTTTAAGAGGTGGGGTCTTTAGGTCATTGGGAACCTTGAAAAGGACAGTTGGACCACAGTTTCTTCCTCTTCCATATTTACTCCTTACCTATGTAGTGAGCAATTTCTATACCCTGCCACATGGTGCACTGTCCTAAGCTCCAAAGCAATGTGATCATGGCCAGAAACTTCCCAAAGTGTGGGCCAAATGAACCTTTCCTCTTATCAATTGCTATCCCAAAGCTTCTCATCATGGAATGCTGACTCACACACCCTCAGACAGTCCTCTGCTCTGAAACAGCTCCTAGGACCCACACTTCTTGCTCCTTCCTCTCTTCTACCAGCTCCCTGAAACTGCCAGGTTCCAACCAAACTGTCTTCCTTTCATATCCCCAAATAGCTTAGAAGAGAAATCCAATTCCTGAGGCAAGCACATGACTGCCCGGAAGGTCGTTGTTTTTGTTATTTCCCTATTACTATGATAAAACACCATGACCAAGGCATCTTATAAAAGAGAGAGTTTAATTGGGCTGACAGTTCAGTTCCAGAGGGTTAGAGTTTATGATGGTAGGGAGAAAGCACGGAGGCAAGTGACTGGAGCAGCAGCAGAGAGCTCTTATCTCCATTCGCAAACGGGGCAGAGAGCACTAACTCAAAATGACTCTACTGTTTTGACTCAAAGACCCCTAAACACATACTTCCTCAGCAAACCCATATCTACTAAGTCTATAGCCACCAATTGGGGACCAAGTGGTCATACATATATGCCTATGGGAGCTATTTTCATTCAAACTACCATGCCATCTCTGTTCTAGGTTCTCACTGGTCTCCCAGTGTCCACATGACTTTTTATAGTTCACGTCTTACTGTATTTCTGGGGGTGGGTATACAATTTCAGTGGCTTCTTGTGGCCCTTGGGATAAAGCCATGGGCTTTGGATGCAACCTGCTAAGAATGCCAGGACAAAGACTGAGTCTTTTTCTATCTCTATTTCCTCTCCATTCACCATAGCACGATACCATGGCACCTCTGACAGTTAGCTTTAACTATCAACTTCACACAATCTCGAATCACCTGAAAAGAGATTCTCAACTCAGAAAGACTTGTGGGCATGACCATTAAGGAGTGTCTTATTTAGGTTAATTGATGTAGGAAGACCCAGCCCACTGTAGGCATCACAATCCCCTAGGCAAGGGTCCTGAGTTATATAAGAGTGGAGAAATCAAGCTGAACACAGTGTGTACCTGCATACATTCTCTCTCTGCTCTTGATTGTGATGTGATATGACTAACTGCTTCACGTTCCTGCCAAGACTTCCCATAATGGTGGACTGTAATCTTGAACTGTATAAGCTGACATAAGCCCCTTTCTCCCCTAACTTGCTTTTTACCCAGGTATTTTATCACAGCAGTGGAAATGAAATAAATACAGGCCCTCTTTCCTGTTCTAATCAGATGTGAATGAGCTAAGCCTCCTCCTCTCCCATCCCTGACACTCTGAACTGGCCCTCTGTGTTGGACACACCCCACCACTCTCTTTACCTGGCTGTGGCCTGGGATAAAATGTCACCTTTGGTGGCTTTCTCTTATGTGTCCCCATTGTCCTGTTCCCTCTGCCTTTACCTTCATGCACTTTCTGTCTCCCAGCCTGTCTAGACCTGAGTATATGTAGACACAGCTCTATAAACTCCAAGAGTCATCTTCCTATGCCACTCCCCCCAGGCCTGCCCCAAGTACAGTTGTCCTTCCGTAGACACAAGTTTAATCAATGAGCAGATGACTCATGCTTCCTTGTCCCTTTCCTTTTGTGGAGCTTCTCTGGCTGCCCTGCCAGCTCTCAGTGGCCCACGCTGCCTTATGTGCCCATCGCCTGATTTCTATATCCAAGCCTGCTCAGTGATGCTTCAGGGCCTTAATCAGCTCTTGCCAAATGAATCCTATCTCTGTAGCCAGCTGGCCATGGCCTCTAGGCAGGGGTGGTCCTCCACCTTTTGTACTCCCAGGCTCAAGTCCTCAGCTGATCTACATACTCTGAGCACGGAAGGCTGATGACCTCAGGTGTAATGCTGAGAGCCTTATGCTGAGAGGTCAAAGGTCCTCACTCCACCCTCATCCAAGGTCAGACAGAGCACCTCAGTCTCTTCTATATGGTCCATGTGGGGTCTTCCTGGAAGAAGTTGGAGGTACAGATCTTCTCTGTATACATGGCACCTTCCAAATTATCAAGGCCTCTCTGTTGTCCCAGGATGACCTCCAACTCCCTAATACTGCCTCTAAGTGCTTTATTCTCTAGGATATAGCCCACACACACTAAGAGCCCTTCCTTCCTTCCTTCCTTCCTTCCAAATCAGGAACTGTACTAGGAAGTACACCTTCCTCTTCTCCAAGAAAGTAAAGTCTGATACCCACAAGCCATCTTCTTCCCAGTGAATAAGCTGGCTGCCAGACACTAGATGACTTATCCAAGGTCATGTGGCATCCAACTGAAGAAGCTAGGCGTTGGACTCAACTCATTTCACTAGGCCTGCTCTTGAAGTCTACAGGTCCTGGCTCCTACTCAGCTTACACCCTCCCACCCATCATGCCAAAATACCTGAAGTTCCCAGAAGCCACCATGGTTCTTATATGTCCTGACTTCTGCACAAATTGGATCTTCCAGACCCCCAAACTTGACTCATCTCTTGCCCTTTAAAATATTGTTTGGGGGCCTTTCCTGCCCAGTAGCCTTGGCAGTACAGCAAGCTATGCCCCCATGGCAGGCCTAGTGTGTCAAAGGCTTTGATCTCCATTGGGCTATCTCTCTGTCAATCAATCCCTCCACCTCCTGAGCACCTGAGAATGCTTGAGAGCTAGGATTTCCTCCTTGCTTGCTGTGACAGCTCCAGGCACATAGTGGGTCTTCAGAAAGTACTTGCTGAATGAGTGGTGTGAGCTGGGTGGATAAATTGACATCCTGTCGTGTATGCTGTCTGTTATGGCTCAGGGCTGGGAGCACTTACACAGAATGGGCGTCAAGGGCACCATAAAACATGGGGCAAAGCTCATAAAGGCTTTATGGGGAGGTAGAGGTTGGGGTGCCAAGGAAGCAAGGGGCCTGCAGGGGACGTCCTGCCCAAGGCTGGTTGAGGGAAGGGGAGCTGGGAAGGCCTCTACCCCACAGATTGCCTCTGACCTCTCTGACACCTCTCCTCCCACCATCTCTCCTCTGTCCTGCCTCCCATTCATCCTGTTGACAATCTCACATGGGGCTGTTTAGAACCACATGTTTTATCCCTTGTCACCAGCCACACAGCCCTATTATATTAATTTACTGTCCTTTCCAGGAACTAGTAGCCTTCCTGTAAACTCCCCATTTCCCATGCTGGGGTTGGCCATTGCCAAACCACAGCTCAACACTCCCCTCAAGCCCAAGGCTGGGACAGGCAAGATGCCAAGCAGAGGTCTGTCTCCAAGGACCCTATTGGCTTGCCCCGCCCCCAAGGTCCCTTTCTGGTGACTCCATTCCTTTGTGTCAACTTCCCAAGGAGTGCTTCTTTGGGCTCCCAGAACACAGGATCCCCAGTCTCACCCCCATTCTCACCTCCAACTCCTCATCACTCACTTATTTCCCAATGTCCAGGGAGGACTGGGCAGAGCTAAGCACCCATGACCTAAACAAGAATGGGGCCTGGAAAGGTAACTGGATTGTCAGGTCAGGACCTATGGGACATAGATATCTTTGCAGCCATGTCACAACCACTTGAGGCAGATGATGGTTTGGCCTCTGCAGGCAGCCTCATCTTTCCTGAGCTATCCTGGGCTGGCCTTGGCCTGTTGAAACCTTGCCGGCAAGTTGGAACCTTTGGCCCACTTCTCTCAGAGCCATGGGTGGTGGAGGGAGTGCCTGGAGGTGACCTCGTTGCTTTTCCAATCCTCTTTGTGCCTTCTAGGGAACAAACAGGGCCTTGCAAGACAGGCAGTCCCCTTGTGCAAGCTGCTGAGCCTATGTGGCCCTCTGAGCAACTCCGGTAGTCGCTCTTGTCTCCGGGCACCAGTTTTCTTATTTTAGAGTTGGGTCATCACATTGCCTGGGATGCAGGGATGGCACACAGACAGCACAGAGACCCTGTGCTACTTCTCTAGGTTAGGCTAGTCACAGGAAAGAAGGGACAGCAAATGGGTGGCTGTCACATCACCCTCTGAATGAGAGTGCCCTGGCAGAAAAAATGGTGGGAATGACAAGAATGTCTATTCAATCCCCAGGACTAGGAACAACAAATGTCCCAGCCACTGCCCCTCCCCTCACCCCTAGCCTACAGGGCTGAGCAGGGCCTTTAGCTCTGGGAAGGAGGAGAGGGCAGAGAAAGGGGTGAAAAGGGCACAGGGAGGGGGCCTACTGCTCTCCTTCCCAGAAGTCCCTGGCTTCCGGGGAATGAGTTGAAAATGGCCCATGATGCAGAACCATCCGTCATGCTCACGTCGCCTGCCAAGCTGCCAATCCTGACACCATGGGCTCCCCGCCACTCAGGACAAAGTCACTTACCATTAGCTGAGCTCTGGCCCCAGTGCAGAGCAGCTGGCATGTTGTGGCTGGGGACAAGGTGGGCAAGCCAAGGCACGTGAGGTGGTCATCAAGAATGGGAAGTGACAAGTGGGGCGTTAGGAACCTTCTGAAACCTTCCGGAAAGAAGAGTCATCTTCTTATCCATTCCTTCATTCTGTGCTTATTGAACTTTTGCTCCACGTGAGATTAGATACAGAAGGCACTTAAAGAGCCGAGTGTGGGCCGAGTGCGGGCCGAGTGCTGGGTTCTAGAGTGCTTGCCTGGAATGCTCAAGAAGGACTAAGACACGTCTGCAAACAGGTTGGAGTTGGGGGCATTTAGACATTTAGAGGCATCATTCTGGGTGGCCCTCTGTTGGGTGTGTGTTAGAGCACACGAGGACCTCTACTTGGGGAATGTCCAGCAAACCTTCTCACAGGAAAGGGTTCTGTACAGGGCTGGCTGGAGTTCGGATGTGTTTGGGAGGGTGGATTAGCTTTCTGGGGTCATCTGATAGCAATCCAAGTTGATGGCTTAAATCAGCAAGCATTTCTCAGCTCCCAGTCCTGGATATCAAGGGGGCAGGAATCAAGATGTCGGCAGGGCCACTTGCATGTGCACTGCAGCCTACCTGAGAACCTTTGTCCTCCGTATTCCTGGTCCCTGGCACCAAGGCCATCCTCCCATATGCTTTGACTGTGACTCTGCCTCTGTCTTCATGGACGGTCTTCTCCTTGGGTGTTTCTGTGGATGTGAACCATATCAGAGGAAGCTCCACCCCAGAAACCGCATCTAAACCTAACCCTTGCTATCTGAAGAGACTTCACTTTCAAATACCATAAACCATATACGTTGGCTAGGGATGTAGCTCTCAATTCACAGAGCCCTGGTGCTTGCCAAGGCCCTAGGATCCAAGAACCCTAGTGAAGAGATAAAAGTCAGAAGTTCAAGGTCATCCTTGACTACACAGCAAGTTCAAGGCCCGCCTAGGACACATGGGACCCTATCTCAAAAACAGTACCTGGGAGAGGGCTCTGTGTATCTTTTTGAAAGAAACAATCAAATCCAAAGCAGGGATCCATGATATATATTGGGGAACCCACTCTTCCCCCTCCCATCAATTAGTACATCTGGGGCTTTCTGGGGTCAAGGGGCCCTCAAGGGGCTAGTGCAGAATCTGAGCTTAGAAAAGAAGAGCAGGCGTCGATTGAACCCTTGGGCGGGATTTGTACTTGGGAGCATGAAGCAGAGTGCTGTCAAGTGGGAGAAAATGGCTCCAAGTTACGAAAGCAGAGCCCAAGTTCTCCTTTAAACTCCTCTGCCTCAGTTTCTCCATCTGCCAGAGAGTTGTGGGCTAGATGAACACACACAGATGCCCCCAACCCCACCCTCTGGAGAAGCTACAAGGGACTGGCTGCCAAAATGGTCAACCTAGCAAGGACCAAGTTGGGCAGGGCCTCCAGCTGGCCTGGGTTCCTCTGACTTCCAGCTCAGCCTCAAGACTCCCCTCCCCCCACCTTTTAGGAGGGTCCAAGGACCCATAGACTTAACCCTAACTCCATTGCTGCAAAAGCCATTGCCCTGTGGGACTGTTCATAGTAAAGTGACCTTCTGACTTGCAGAGTGATTTTCTTTATCAAACTGTCTCTCATTGTCTTTGGTGTAGGCTTGGAACCCAGGCTCCTGTGGAAGCAGGGGGGAGGGGAAAGGAGAGGGGAGGAAGGGGGAGGGAGAGGGGGGAGAGCATGGCAGTTAAAGAGTATTTTAACCTTTGTGCACTGACTCAACAAAACCCAGCAAGGGAAGTTGACATGGCTACACACACACACACACACACACACACACACACCAAAATAAGCTGGGGGACTCAGAGTGCTTGGGTGCTAAACCCATGCCAGAGCTTTTGCCAATGCAACTGTCATCCAAATCCCATCTGCCCTACAAAGCCCGGGCTTCCCGCCCCTTTTCCAAATGCCCCTAAATCCCACACTCATGGGAACCAATGAGCGCCCGTCCCCTCTGCCACCAGAGAGCAGAAGCACCCAGTATGGAGAAGGTGCTGCTGGTGTCTGACAGGCCAGGGGTGGGCTGCTGCAGACAGAGCCAGGGAGTTGCCTAGGACAGGAAGAAGCAATCAGTACACTTAGGTGTCCCCTCCTGAGGGCTGCCTGAGGCTAGGGGAGGGCCACGCTAATCTTACTTTCTAATTCAGTTGAGATTGACACAGCATCAAAACAGGCAGTTCAGTGACATCACTATCATACACAGCCACCAATTCCACGTCACCCCCAAAGCTTCCCTATTGCCCCACAAGCAAACCCCGTGCCTACCAAGGCAACATGTCCATTTCCCCTTCTCCCACTGCGCATCCACCTTTAGAGACCTGCCTGCCTTGGGTGTCTCTTTGAAATGGCATCACGCGATGTGGCCTCAGAACTGAAGTAGCACAGGCTGGAGCCCCTACAAGCTCTGCCTGAACCCTGCCTCCCGGAGTCTCTAGGTGGTGGGTGAGTCTGTCCTACCCACAGATGTCCCTCCCTGAGCCTCTGTATGCCACAAACTAATAAGCACTGTCCCGAGGGTGGGACTCTGCCCAGTAGTCCATGTAGTGAGTTGTCCCATCCCTCTGGGCTCAGCGGTCTCTGCTGATGCAGCCTCGTAGGCCTCCCAGGCTTCGGAGGAGGGAAACGACGCTCCTGGTGGAGACAGGAAGCCACTTTCTTTTTGAAGATTTGTCTATTTAATGATGTGTACTCAGGGAGGGGTGTGTGTGCACAGGAATGCACACAGGGTGTGCATAGGGTGGCCAGAGGTGTAGTGTCCCCCAGAGCTGGAGTTACAGGTGCTTCAGAGCTACCTGCTACAAGTGTCAGGAAGCAAAGTTGAGTCCCCTACAGGAGCATTCTTAATGCATTGTTAACCACTGAGCAATCAATCACTCCTGGCCCTAAGGGAGCAGCTGTGTCCCCTACATCTGGCAAGGGACTGAGGCTGCCAGGCAGGGGCGCAGGGCTTCCCACCCAAGTGCCAGGAAAGCGGCCGGGAAGATAGAGCCCGGGTAAGCTCTTTACTGTGCCAGGGAGGGGCTGGATGCTGCTGTGCAGGCCTGTGTGGATAATCCAGCTTGTAAATTGCTTGGGGACTCTAACTGTGGAAAGGGCCATAGAGCTGCGTGTGTTATTATTTATGATAAAGCACAGAGGTGCCTGCTAGGGACTGGAATGGGCTGAGCGCTGTGCACAGGATGGACGGCAAATTGAACTCCAATTTTCTGCTCCGCAGTCTTTGTTACACGCCACAAAGCGCCGGTACAGTGGGGTCACCAGCCTGACGAATGTAGGCTCTTCTTCATAGGAGGGCTCCATCTCTCAGCCTCCACACAGGGAGGGTAGCTTGGGGAGGGTAGCCTGAGTTGCTTTTGCCTCCTCCCTGGCCCTGGTGGTCCCCTTTCCTAAGATCAAATCCAGCCCTGACCCAAAGAGAGATCAGAGGCCTAGTTCAAACCCCTTTCTGTCGCCACCGATCACATGACCAGTCCCTCACCACAAGAGCTTCAGATGAGAAAAATGCAGGGGTTGTGATTGCAGAGCCCCACCAAGGCAGCTGGAACGATCAAAGGAGACAGAAGGAGCTCGCTCACGTGGATCAGGCCTTCAGCACACACCTGCTTTCCTTTCCTTTGCGGGCTTCGATGCCTGATGCTGCCTGATGCCAGGGAAGCAGAGGAGAGAGAAGGCATGGAAATTGGGCGGATGGCCTTCCACTGGAGTGTGGTGGGGCAGGTCCCTAAGACACCTACTGTTCAGCTCAGCTGTCTGCCACCAATCTTTGGATATCATTTCATGCTAGGGTTAAGTTTGTCACCTCCCCTAGTGCCTGTCCACCTATCTTGTTAGGTGAGAATCCTGTTGATTTGGGAGGGGGGGGTTGTTTTGTTTTTTGTTTGTTTTGGGGGACAAGATAAAGAAATACAGGATCGGGAAGCATATCAGAGAGACTAGGACCAAAAGCTCGTTCTTTACCAGACAGCCTTCTGCATCCTGTGTTTGTCTGCGGATGCTATCACCAGTCAACAGGGTGGACTCCTGAGGCCTCTGCATTGTGGGCTCTCCAAAGCATCTTGCTGGCCTGTGGGAGGCAAGGAACCTTTAAGGGCCATGTCACCTGGAAGAGTAACAGGGCTGGGGTGGGTCAAATCACAGGGACCCTGATGTGAAGACAGCTAAGCCCCATTGCTGTCCCTTTATTGATTTGTGATGTTCTTGTGTCCCTCCTCTAACTGGACAATCGCCCCAAGCGTGCTTTCCTGCACCGAGGTCACCAAGGACAGGTGTGTGGTCCGTGCAGCACAACTGAGTTTCTTAAGACAAATTCCTGGAGTTAGTGAAAGTTTTTATTATCAGTGGTTTATGGCTCAAATGAATCTGAATACCCCGACACAGTAATGGAACCGTTACGCAGAAGACATCCTAATCAATGGGAGAAGTTTAATCTCTGAACCCTCTGGCCGAAGCAAGAGAAAGGGTTCCATCCTCCCGCTAATTACAAAATAAACCTGTGGGGAATGAGAACCATCTTTTTTCCACGCCAGGCTGGGGCTTCTCTGATGTTATTTACCTGTGAGGCCCAGGGCAGAAGGTTCTGGCTGCACTGCTGAGCAAAGATAGGGAGTAACAGTGGCCTCTGCTTCGCTCGTTGCCTTGTCTGAGCCAAGCGCTATTCAGAGCCCCAGCCCCTCTCATGAGCTACTATATTCCACCCAGTTTCCAGGAAAGGAGACTGAGGGGCAGGGAGTTACAGAGCCGTGCCTGGGGTCACATGGCTAAGGAGTGGCCGAGCCCACTGCAGCTGAGCCCAGGAGGTGCCATTCCGGGCACTGGTAAGATCAGGAGGCACTTGGCTACTCAGACTTTGCCATGATGGAGCTGGTGCAAGTAGGGACCCTCTGGGATAGCCAGTCACCGAGAGGAACGCTACAATGCCCAGGCTCACAAGTCACCTGGGCCTTCCTACTGTAAGGGTCCAAAAATCACTGAAGACTCAGATAGTAGGCAGAGACAAAGAGTGTGTATTCTGCAGAAACATCCAGCCTGTGGGGGTCAACCATTCTCTAAAATAGTGACCCCAGACAAAGGCATGCAGACTTTCTTATAGAGAACCAGGGGGAAACTCTCTAGAAGGATTAGGTCATCTAAAGTGTCATTGGTGGGGGCTAGGGGGTCACAGGTGGTCAGTGGCCTGCATTCCTATGTCATGAATGTCATAGCATGAGACAGAGCGGCCCAGCGCAGATGGCCCATTCTGAGATAAGATGATTTCCCCATTTTTGTGGCTATCCCCAGGCTGTTCTTCGGGAGGGGGGTTTTATGCTCTTGTTCTGGATTTTACGGTTTGTTCCTCGAGCTGGTGTCTTATTGCCTAGTTTCTGGGACTTATGGTCTCTGTTCCTGGAGCTGGTGCCTTACGGCCTTTTTTTAGAATCAGGCCTGGTCCTTAAATGAAGACAAATGGAGCTTATGCTGTCCTTTCACTACATGGAGGCTAGTGCGGGGGTGGGGGTGGGGGGATGGGGGGGTCAGAGATGCCCAGCCTGCCTTTTCTGGTTCCTGTATTGCATGCTTTAAGGGAGATACCTTCCAAAGTCTGAGGGTTACAGATGAGATCTCAGGAAGGTTAGAGGGAACACTGAATTGAGTTTTATGAGGTGGGTCTGAGACTGGTTTTCCCAGCAGAGAAGAAATGAAAGAGGTCCTCGTGGGATAGAACACCATTGTCCAAGTCCCTGGGGCAGGGCTGCCTGGTGTCTGGAGCAACTCTCCCCGGTCTCTTGACCTCTGCTGTGCTACTATTGGTAGAATGATGGGCACAGTTGCCATGAGGCTTTGTGTGAGTTTCCTAGATCGGCCATGACAAAGTCCTTCAAACTGAATGGCTTGGAACTGACTGCCATCGTTCTAGAGCACAGACTCTAAAGTCAAGGCATTCGCCCCTTTGACGGCCAGCAGAAGAGAATATTTCCTACTTCCCGCTCCTGCTGGCTTCCCCAGAAATGCCTGGTACCCCTTGGCTTGTGGGTTCATCAATCTAGTCTCTGCCTGTCTCCACGTGGCCTCCTCCCTCCCAAGATTCTCAGCCCTCATGTTTCTTCTCCTTTTTGTCAGACTTTCAGTGTGACAAATCCCTGAGGATTTGGGAGGAAAGATCTGCCTTGGCTCAGCACATCCTCAGTTACAGTCCATGGTTACCTGGCTCCCCTGTAATGGGCACAAGTCTGAACACCACGGTGACATCCCATGATAAATCTGAGCTGCTGCCCTCATGGTGATCAGGAAGCGAGGCAGAGGTGAGAAAGACGGAGTCAGAGACAATGTCTGTCTTTCAAAAAGCCCTGTGACTCCCTCCCTCCAACAAGGACCAACTTCTGCACGCAGTTCCACTGCATCCCGGTAGCCTGGTTAAATTCTGAGTCTAGCAATGGACTAACCCACTCTTAGAGAAGAGTCCTCATGAGCCAATCTGTCCCCCAAACCCCAACCCTGGATGTGCCTGCATCAGGAACCAAGCCCTTGAGGATGAGCCCTTTGGTGTGGCATTTCCTCTCCAAACGATAATACCATAAAACCATTTAATATGCACTGGGGATTGGGCCTAAGGCCTTGCACATCCCAGGCAGTGCTCCACCACTGAGCTGTATCCCTAGCCCACTTATTCCTGTGTTCATCCATTGAGACAAGGTCTCGCTGAGTTGCCCAGGCAAGCTTTGAACTTTTTATCCTCTTGTCTCTGCCTCCTGAGTGAAGGGCATCATAGGCTGTTGGAGTTTAAAAGACAAGTGGCTCCCACAGGCTTGTGTATGTGACCACTCGGCCCCAGTTAGTGGCATTATTTGGGGGAGATTTTGGAACCTTTAGGAGGTGGAGCTTGTGGGAGGAAGTTCATCATTGGGGGCAGGTTTGAAGGATTTACTACTTCTCTCTCTCTCTCTCTCTCTCTCTCTCGCTCGCTCGCTCGCTCTGTGTGTGTCTGTCTGTCTGTCTGTCTTTGTCTGTCTGTCTCTCTGTCTCTCTGTCTCTCTCTCCCTGTGTGTGTGTATGTGTATCTCTCTGGCTGTCTCTCTCTCTCTCTCTCTCTCTCTCTCTCTGGCTGTCTCTGTCTGTGTGTGT
>NC_034603.1:81169504-81173730 GCF_900095145.1 Mus pahari | reverse complement strand
TCTCTCTCTCTCTCTCTCTCTCTCTCTCTCTCTCTCTCTGTGTCTCTGTGTCTCTCTGTCTCTGTCTCTCTCTCACCCCTACCCCTACCCCCCTCCCCGCCTTGCTTTTCCTGCCATGACAGACTTTTTCCCTCTGGAACCAGAAGCTAAAATAAACCCTTAAGCTGAGTTTAGTCATGGTATTTTATCACAGCAACTAAAAACCAAGTAATATACAAGCCTGTGTCATCAGGCCTTCACCACAACGTCTTTTAGCGACACCCGTCCCACGGAGCTAGCTTTACTCCAGTGTGGCTTCGTTGTCAATGGTCCCACCAGCAAAGACTGTGTTCCCAAGTAAATTCACATTCTGAAGTTCTTGGAAGGGGTTTTTCAGGGCAGAGAGGAGTGTCCTTTTCCAACTCAGGACAGCCATCAATTAGTCTTGTCCAGGAGACAACTTTATCACTGCCCGAGGCTTTAAAGATCCTCTGAGCACCAGAGTGTCGCCAGGCTTGGTCATTCATTCACGAGGTTCTTCCAGAATGCCGTGTAGGCCCGTGGAGCCAGCGCTGCCAGCCTAACCCGCTGGCACTCTCGCTATTCAGTCTGTGTCATCTTTTGGCTGGCTGTACAATGGGCCCAGCCCGAGGGAACCTGCTGGGTGAACCTGCTGAGGCTCACACTCCTCCTGCAACTGGAGCCCTGCCACCCCACTTACAATTCCCCGGGGCTGTGTTGAGGCTAGGTTATGCTGGCTGCCCTCGTGGCCAGGCCCCCCTAATCAGATTAGATGTGTATTCAAACAAATTGATGATCCGTTCCATTAGATGCTTTTGAACACGCTTTTCTGAGCGAGAAATTCATCCGGCTGCAGCTGCGGAGGCCGCGGCGGAATTGATTGTTGCACCCTCCCAGGCGCCCGGCATCAGAAGGTGCTGGCTCCTGAAGGTCACTGGCAAGGATTAGATTAAGGAGGGCAAAAGCCTTCTTTCCTGGCTAATGAAGCACTTGGCATGCAGGCAACAACGGGCCAAGTGGGACCAGGCATCTGCCAGGAGGCGAGGGAGGGGCATTGATTAGCATCTCATTTATGGGCATGCATGGGGGGGGGGGGGCTAGGATGTTCAAGGCCCTGGCTCGGGTGGGATAGGAGCGGCCAGGCAGGTGTACCAGACGTGGAAGTGGAAGAGAGACAAATAGCTGGAAGTGTGGGTCCCATGCAGAGGACGCCTGCTGAGCATCCTAGGCTCTGTGTACCCCAAAAATGCTCTGCTGGAGAGCTGGGACCAGCAGAGCTCCAGCAGCCTCCTCTTGGACTATGATATTCCTGGTCCTGGGTTCAGATAGAGCCCAGACTTGGTACTAACCCTCCCTGCTTCCATTCACAACAGACCTGTAGAGCTACAGGCACTGTGGGAAGGCCCCATACAGACTTATGCAAACCTAGCCTGCCTCTATGACAGACCTGAGCTAACATAAAACCGTACAGTCTCGGGGGAGGAGAGGCTTGAGGGACCCTGCACCTTTGATCTGTTTCTGACCTGGAACTCTCCTCCAGGACTCACCAGCCCTGCTTCAAGTGTACAGACGTCCAAGCCCGGCAGCCCTCCGGAGGCCGTGGAGGTCAGTCCAGGAAAGACGTGACTACCAAGAGATTCAGACAAGAAAAGTGTGTGTCTCAGAACCACAGCTTCCTATCCATTCGCAGGCACTATGAGCTGCCTAGCCGGAGCTCCTGTTAGGAGCCTGGAAGAGAGAAGGAGCTGAGGGCATTCACGCCTGAAAGGGAATTTGTCTCTGTTCAGTGGCTTTTGAAACTTGCTCTAAAGGGCAGAGGGATGTCCTTGGCCAATTAGGAGCCTGGCAGAGGCCTTCACCCCCGTTTCCCCTCTGCCTCTGGCCAGTATTCCCAGCGGGAATGGTTCCAGGGGAGCTGTGTGGTTCCCAGGCCAAACTAGGAAGTAGACAGCCCTAAAAGATGAAGCAGAGGGAGCCTGGCCAATCAGGTGAAAGATGATATTAAGTTGCAGAGCGGAGAAAGGAAGGAGGCAGTTTAAATTGAGATTAGCTTCTGTGTGGAACTATTTAGCTTTCAGCCTAGCATCTGAGAGTGACAATGAGGGTATTTAGTGACAATGTCAAAAGGAAATGGCAGTCCTGACCTGTTAAGGGAAATTTGAAGGAAGTTAACAGTAAGGCCTCTTGCCAGCCTCTGCAGGCGCCAGGTCATTCACAGAGCTCAAGCACAGGGATGTCCCCAGCTGTGTAACACCCAGCAATCACACACAGAGGGCCTTCTCCTGTCTCCAGTCCTTCCCCTGTCCCCAGTGTGGCTGACCCACGACCGTTCTCGCTGCACCTATACACCCATGGGTGCCCATGGATGCATGCATCTGGTCACAAGTGAACATCATGTGCCAGGATCCACAGCAGAGAAATGACAGAGTGGGGGTTGGACGGGAGGAAAGTGAAGGGATAGCACATGTGTGCACACACATGTATGTGTACAGACACACGAGACACACACCCACTAATCAGTTTTCCCAGGTGCTGCAGTCCCTAGAAAAAGCCCATAGCTACACAGCAAGTACATTTTTATACACAAGGAGCTGGAAGTTGGAGCTCCACTAGTTGGTTGCTTGTCTGCTATGCACAAAGCCCTTGGTCTCTAGTACCAAATCAACTAGGCATGGCACGATGGCACTGTGGAGGTGGAGGCAGAGAGACCAGAAGTTCACCCAGGGCAACAGAATGAATTTGAGGCCAGCTTGAGCTACATGACACCTAGACTGCAAATAAATAAGATTCTGACAACTTCTATACAAGCAATAGCAGGTTCTGTAAGCGACACTTGTTACTCAATAGGGGCTTTCAAAGGTTGGTCTGGGGTCACCTCTTATGGAAAAGCCTTGTGCTAGGGATACGCTCATTCCTGTACCCCTGTGCCCTCTGCATCAACATGCAGGGGTTTCAAACTCTGTGTCCCAGCTCTGAGACACCGTCCTCTCCCATATGCGTAAGTGGCAGGGACAGAGGGTGCTGCCTTTGGAAACCTGGAGGGATGGGACGGCAGTGACTCCAGAGATGGCATACCAGGCCCCAGCCCCACAAGGGGTATGCCTCTCTGGGCACCTGTTCCCTGCACGCCAGCCCACTGGGCCCTCACTCTCACACTTTGGCCAGTGGGGAGAAGAGGATCCTGCTGTGACTCAGTTGACGTGGGTCATAAGGTCAGGCATCCCCACGCTTTGTCACTCTCCCCTATGGACCATTCATACCCTCTCCCCTTGTTTCTCCCGCTCGTGCAATCTTACAGATTCACAGAAACGTGTTTTTCGAGGCAGGGTCTCACTATATCACCTTGGATGGGTTGAACTCAGTCTGTAGACCAGGCTGGCCTTGAACTCCTGGAGATCCACCTGTCTCTGCTTCCCAAGGGCTGGGAAGAAAGGTGTGGTGATACTGTACCTGGCGGCTGGGCGCATTTTTCCCCTCAGGACACTTAGATCTTTTCTGTGTTAAGTGTCGAGAATATCTTCCCCCGGTCTGTCATGTGCTGCTGTTTTTGGTGTGTGGGTTTTCTCTTCCCTCTAAAGAATTTTTCATGGAGTTGAAGGCATCGTCTGTCTCCTGACCGTCTGGAGCTCTCGTGGTACTTAGAAAGTACTTGGCAGGAACTTAAATCCACCGGCATTGTGTATTTTTAAATTTTTGTGATTTCATCCATTCCCCCCCACCCCCTGCCTAGTTCTTTTAGAATTTCATTTTCATGTTTAAAACATCAATCTCTCCAGCATTTATTTTGAGGTAAAGTGTGAGGAAGGATATTCAATTTTATATTTTATTCCCACATGGCTCTCTGGCTGTTCCAAAGCCGTATGCTAAATAATTGCTCCTCCCCACCCCTCACCTCTGCCTTGATTTGGAATTCAGCTCTCCTCATACGTTGAAAGTCCTTATTATGTATTTGGGTTTATTTCTAGAATCTGAGACCACCCTCTCATCAAACTTACCGTAAAGACCACACTGAGTGGATGCAGTTCTGCTTACACTTTAATAGCTAGGCTCTCTCCCATTGTCCAGACTTTTGTGTTTGGGTTTGGTTTTAGCTTTTTAAAAAAAAAAAAAATATATATATATATATATATATTTTTTTTTTTTTAAAGTTTTGTGTATGTGTCTGTATGTGTATGTGTGTGTGTATGTGTATGTATGTATGTGTGTGTGTGTGTGTGTATGTGTGT
>NC_034603.1:81076470-81169219 GCF_900095145.1 Mus pahari | reverse complement strand
TGTGTGTGTGTGTGTGTGTGTGTGTGTGTGTGTGTGTGTGTGCGCATGCACCTGCACACAGGTACCCCAAGGACCAGAAGCATCAGGTCCTGTCTTAGTTAGGGTTTTAATGCTGTGAAGAGACACCATGACCAAGGCAACTCTTATAAGGACAACATTTACTTAGGGCTGGCTTACAGGTTCAGAGGTTCAGTCCATTATCATTAAGGTGGGAACGTGGCAACATCCAGGCAGTCATGGTACAGGAGGAGCTGAGAGTTCTACATCTTCATCAGAAGGTTGCTAGCAGAATACTAATCTCCAGGCAGCTAGGAGTAGGGTCCTAAAGCCACACCCACAGTGACACACCTACTCCAGCAAGGTCACACCTCCAAATAGTGCCACTCCCTGGACCAAGCATATACAAACCATCACAGGTCCCCTGGGGCTGGAGTTACAGACAGTTATGAACTGGCCAATGTGAATGCCAAGAACCAGGCTTGGGTCCTCTGCAAAGACCATGCGTGCTCTTTCTTAACTGCTGAGCCCTGCCTCCAGGACCAGGTGTTAGTTTTTGTGGTTGTTTCTACATACATTTTAGAATCGTTCTGTCTCATTTTGTAAAAAGGGAGCCGGCAGATGGCCAAGTGAATCAGCGGGTAAAAGCTCTTGCCTTGCGGGGCTGATGGGAGAGGTTTGATCCCTGAGCCCACAGCAGAAGAAGAGAGCTGACTTTCTCTCATCTCCACGGCATGGCACGGTGCATGTGACACAGAGCACCCGCCCACACACGCATATGATCACCCTCGTAATCATCAATTTAAATATTTTAATAAAAACTGGAGCGGGTTCAAAGTGAGGGAAGTTTTGGAAAAGTGGCATGCTCATACTGTTGATTCTATTTCCCCAGAACTCTCTGGCCACAGTTACCCTTCTCGCTGGCTCGCGGGGCTGTGGTGGACATACAGTCCCACAGGCTGAGTACTGCCTCATCTGAAAGCAAAACCAGAGGAGACCTACCAGCCTCAGCTAACAGAGCATGCGAGTCTCTCTCCAACACAATGTGCCTATCCATATGCAGAAGCAACGGCTGTCCCTTCCTAGGCATGTGCTTATCTGTTTATTTAATTAGCATCCTGCGCTCATTTATTTACTCTTCACGGTAAACATGCCCCCAGCTTACAGCTAAAGAAAGTGGTGTGCAGAAAGTAAACAATCTCCACAGTCTATGGTCTCTACGTTCCTGGGAACTCACAGCACAGACCTGAGACAGTTGTCCATGTACAGATACGCAGGGAGGAGACAGAAGTGCCCAGACACATCAGATACACACAAAGACATATACATACTGGTTTACACACATGTACATGCATATGCACACACAAACACAACTAACTCCACACAGCCATCAATCCTCCGGTGGACCACATCCCAGCTCCCCGCCAGCTCCTACTTTCTGGTGCACTTCCCAGTGTTTCCTTTGGCTGGGGCTTCCCTCCCAGGATCCCCATATCCAGAGGACAAGGAACACTGGAGCGAGGGTGACCTCAGAGCAGTGGCCTGAGCTTTAGTCCCTCTGTGTCACCTCAGGAGGATAACATGAGAGGAGGGATTGGGGAGGACCAAAACCTGGCCTGGTACCCAGCAGGTGTGCAAGCACAGTATCTTTTCCCCTTCATCCCCCAAGGCTGTTATCTCCAGCAACCACTGGAATCAAACCATCTGAGCACAAGGCATTTGCCCAGGTTGTTCATTCCTGGGGTCTGGGCAGTTAGCTGGTAAATTCAGTTCTGGAGCAAGTGGCCGGTGAGCGAACCCACAGATGCTAAGTGTCTAGGTGCAGAGCGCGTGTGTGCTCGCATGTGTGTAAAAACACACCCTCCTCCTCCTCCTCCTCCTCCTCCTCCTCCTTGTCCTCTCAATGTTGGCTCTGAGTCAGCCCACATCCAAGGAAGGGATTTAATCACGCGGGCCCGGGAATGTTATTGTTTTAAAACAAACGCGCAATGACAGCCTCAAACAGGGTTTTCAAAAACTCGATTCAAAGGGCTCTTGAAAGCTTCAGGAGAATATGAATGCGCCTTTGAAGTGAGAGTGTGCCCAGTTATTAAGCTGAGAGCAGCCAGAGCAGTGCTGGCTGCCTCCTGAGGTGGCAGGTAGCTCTCCTGGGCCAGCAGGTACCTGCTAGCCCCTCTTGACCCAGCCAGCCATGGCCCAGAACCCCAGAGGCACAATTAGTCACCTTGAGAAGGACTCAGCTTTGGTGATCCAAAAGAGGCACTCTTTCACTTGCTCCATCTGGTTTTGATGTGAGGTCTCATGTAGCCCAGGCTGTTCTCACTCTGTAGTTATTTCGTAGTCAAGGGGGACCTTGAACTGCTGATCCTCCTGCCTCCGCCCCTTGAGTATGGGGAGGAGAAGCGCATATCACCGTGCACTGGTTTGTACAATGCTGGAGATCAAACCCAGAACCTCTTGCATCCCAGGCAGGCATGATCCCAGTTGACCTGCGTTCCCAGCCCCATCAACTGCTCCTTGGGCAAAGCATTCACATGAGGGCTGTAAAGATGGCTGAGGGGGGTGAGCCCAGAAAGACCCTTGGCAGTGCTTGCTCGTCAAACTACCCTCAGGCTTGTTCTCTGGGGCAGGAACTCAAGGAAGACACCCCCCCCCCACGCGCGCGCGTAACTGCAATTTACACATTCATAACACTGGGTATATAAGCTATAAGGTTTAGGGGTGCTGCATGACTAGCCCCCTAAGAGCCTATTACAACTTTTACCAAGGTATCAATCAGTCCTTGAGCCCAGGTGAGACCTGAAAAGTGAACCTGGCGGTGATTGCCCCAGGCTGGTTAGGTCTGAGGCTTCGAGAACTTGAAAGGGGAATCCTAGAATCAGATCTGGTGTGCAGAGGGGCTCAGAGCATCTTTTTCCAACCCCTGATGGTATGCCCTTCCTCTTCCTTTCCTTTGATCCCTTCCTTGGTCCCAAAGCAGGCTCCCAGGTGCTTTTCTAGTTCTAGGCTCTGGGTGGTGGGGTTGGAGCATGACCCAGGCCAGCTCTGAGGATGTCCGCGCCCATCCCTGCCACAGACACTCACACAGAAACGGATGATCCTGTGCAGAGCGTCTGTCCCCGGAAGAAGGCCTGGGCCAGCACTGTGACAGTCATTATTTCATTCCGCCTGTGCCTGCTGTTTCTCTTCTGTGTCCACGGATGGAGAAACTGAGACTCTAAAGAGCCAGCGTTTGCCCTCGCCGCACAGCTGGCCAGTCGTGGGGTGAATACAAGATGGTGGTCTGTAGATGCTGCTAGAGCCCCTGCCACTGGGGACATCCATGCTACCCTCCTGGCTATGTGACTCTAAGCCCTTGAGACCTACAGGGAGCTTACAGATTTAAATGGAAAGATGGGATCTGACCCTGTGTCTGCGCCTAAGTGGTGTGTAGGAAGGTCCTGAGGAAGCCTTTGGGGTCTCTCTAGATTAACTGTAGAGGATCGCTCTCTGTGGCATGCTTCCTCCAGCTGTTGACACCTGGCCCAGGGCACAAACTCCAAGAGTTTTGTACTCACCCACTCCTCTAAGCCCTGGTCCAGGTATCTCTCTGGGTAGATAGCCCTGCTTCCCTGAAAGAGGTAGCCGCTTCTGAGCCAGGCGTGGTGGCGTACGCCTTTAATCCTAGCACTCGGGAGGTAGAGGCAGGCAAATTTCTGAGTTCGAGGCCAGTCTGGTCTACAAAGTAAGTTCCAGGACAGCAAGGGCTATACAGAGAAACCCTGTCTTGAAGACCAGACCTTACTGTGCCCTTTCTAAAACATATGTCCCATTCCCTGGAGTCATTAGGCCACTATGAGGATCAAATGAGCATATGTGGAACCTTCTAAAATAGCAGAACCTGTGAGGACTAGCAACTCTACCGACCTTCTTTCCAGATGTCGACATCTACCTTCAGCCTTGCCCTACCCCAAAGGCTGGTGATGCAAAGGCAGGCTGGGAGCTCTTCTCCCCGCTCCACCACCTCCCCACCCTTCCTCCAGTACCCTGGTCCAATCCCACACCTCACTTCTGTCTTCTTCCCCATGGGCCAGAGGGCAAAGGCTCCTCTCCATCCTGAGCCATTGCCCAAGCCCGTTACTCCTTTTGAAGGAGCTTGGAGCTTCCGTGGTTTGTGTGGCTATGCCAGGCCATACAGGTACAATGACTCCACAGGGGAGTGCAGCAGCTACTCCGGCTCACAGCCTGGGCAGGCAGAATGGGGAGGTTGAGGCAAGCTGGCTGGCTGGGGGCAGCAGCCTGGTGATGGAGGGGATCACTACATAGACTGCCTTCGATGTATTTTCTAGCTTGGGGGTGGGGGGAGTCCTCTGTCCGTTGAAGCTTTATGTCACTCCAACCCCGTTTTTCTTTTCCCTTTTCCCCTTGTGTGTGTATGAGTGTGTTGTGTATGCACACATATATATGTATGTATACAGGTACACTCACCCGTGCATAAACATGGCGGCTAAAGGAGGCCATTGAGAAGCCAGCTGTCACTCCATGCCTTATCCTCTTCTGGAGTAGCCTCTCATTAATCCAGAGCTAGGCTGGCATCCAGCAAGCTTGGGGTATCCTCCTGTCTGCCCCCTCAACGGTGCTGGGGTTATAGTTGTGCATGGCAAAGCCTGGATTTTTACATGGGTGCTGGAGATTCAAACTCGGGTCCTCATACCCACATAACTGAGCCACAGACTCTGCTTTCCTGGTGAAGCTTACATTCCCTTTGGCTGAGGCCCAGTGGGCCCTCTTCCTTCTTCCCTGGAGGTTTTAAAACCCAGAAGCTAAGAATGAGAACCAGACAAGACTCCCTAACAGAAAGAACTGGAGGTGATGCAGGGTGGGGGTTGGGGGGTGGAGCAAAGGCAGTGAGCGGCTGGCTAGGGAGGAGAGGAAGCAGGAGAGGCTTTGCTTCATAGGTGAGGAAGACCCATGCTGAACACCATGCCCTGGCGTCAAACCAGCTCCCTCTCAGCGTATGACCTTGGGCAAGTTACCCAGCTGTCCCTGCTCTACCTGCCTCAGGTGCTTCGTGGGGCTGAGCAAGTGCTAAGCCATGACTGTACCTGTTTCCCCACAGATGATGTACCGCCATACTTCAAGACGGAGCCAGTGCGCACACAAGTGCATCTGGAAGGGAACCGCCTGGTGCTCACCTGCATGGCTGAGGGCAGCTGGCCACTGGAGTTCAAATGGCTGCACAACAACCGGGAGCTGACCCGGTTCTCGCTGGAGTACAGGCAAGTAGCCCCCTCCCATCTGCCAGGAGCCAGCCGCCTCCCTATCCAGAGAAAGGAGGGTAGGAGACCTGGGTCCATACGAGGACTACAGGCTCCCATGTAACACTCCTGAGAGGCTGGGACCGCCCTGCTCTGGAAGCGATGCCCTGCCTCCGTGATGCCCAAACGGGATGGCTGAGGGGCAGGCCTGGGTGCTACCCACAGGATGCCAGAGGGGACAGAGATGAGACTGAGGATGTAACCAGTCTCTCCTTACCTGCCTGCCAAGAAGAACCCCTCCATCCCCAGAAAGTTCTATTGAAGGAGAGGCTTGGATTTAATGGAATAGGACATGCAGCAATCAGAATCAGCGGGGCAGTAGTACAGGAGACATCTCTTCAGGGGAGAGGGCAGATGGGAGGGGGGCGGGTCCTGAGTATTGGATTTGGTGACTCTTCCCCTCTCTCTGGCTGAATAGGGTCAAGTGGGGGTGGGGTGAGACATGGGCTTGACACAGGTGGGTTTGTCACGTGTCTGAGGGGGCCCTCCCCCAGGGGAGCCTGGCCTCCCCCTCACATCCTGGCCCTGCAGAGCAGGAACCTGGTGCTCCCTCCTCCCGCTCTTATTCTCCCATCTCTGCCTTTCTTATTGGCTCCGAGCCCCTTGCCTGTGATTAATCCCCAAGCCTGATGTGCATAATCGGTTTTGTTGGGGAAACAAGATTGTCCTGCCCTGGGGATGCTGATACAAATCTGTCACCAGGGATGGGAATGCAAATGAGAAGAGGGGATTCGGGACTGGAGCATCTGTCCATCCTCCCTGGATCTCCATCCTTTCCATTATGAAGCAAGGAGGCCAGAGTTTGGGGCGACCTCCTCTCTCAGTCTGTGACCTTCTGGTGGCTCAGCTGGCACAAGGTGACCACATTAGCCCACAAGGAAGGAGAAGAGGCCAGGGCAGGAGGGCCATCAACCCATCTATGGGGGGTTGGGTGGAGAACACTGGACCAAAAAGCAAGAGATCTTCATCCATTGCTAGCTCTTCTAGGCATGAACCCCCTACAAGGTGGCCAGGAGGACCTCGCTAACCATCCTATATTGTGGCTTTTATTTGAGGACCTGGAGCCATTTCTGACTACCACTCACTGGGAACAGCTGACAGTGTGTGAAGATCTCTACATCCACTTGGGATGACTAAATGGGGTACCAAGAGCTTTTCAGGTAGGGTTTAGGAGCAGCCTCCTGCTTGCTCGTGACTAGGGAGCTGGATTAGGAACTCATAGGAAGAGGCTTTGCTTCCTGGTGAATCAGAGCCCCTTTGTGGTTCCCTGTACTGCCAGGGCACAGATGGGTACCACTCAGCAGCAAAGCCCAGCTCAGATCAAGGATCAGAAGTCCGTGTGTGTGGTATAGATTTGTGTGTGTGTGTGTGTGTGTGTGTGTGTGTGTGTGTGTGTGTGTGTGTTATAGATTTGTATGCATGTGCCTATATGTATACAGGCATACATGCAAGTATGCATGCACATATGTTCATTCATGTCTGGAGGCTAGAAGATGACCTCACTTCTTGTTCTCCCTTGGGTGCCATCTGCCTTGGTTTTTGAGACAGGTGTCTCACGGGTCTAGAGCATAGCAATTCAGTGAGGCTGTGAGGCCAGTAAATCTGAGGGATCTGCCTATCTCTATTTCCCCAGCACCAGAGTTACAAGTACGTTCTCTCAGGCCCGGTTTGGAGAGGAAGAAAAGAACCAGAAGTTCTGAGGGTCAAAGTTAGGCCCTCATGTTGGCACAGTGTGTGCTTTGCCAACAAAGCCATCTATCGATCCCCCCAACGTCACGCACCTTCCAGGATCGGCTCTGATCGCCAGTGGCGTGGGTTACCTTTGGCAGTGGTTCTTGGCTGCAGCATCCACTAGGGAGCAGTCCGGATCTAACTTCTGCAGATGGTAGCTAGGCCCAATGATTGCACAGCTCTACAATCCCAGCCCACGAGAGCCTAAGGGCAGGAGAATATTGAGTTCAGGGCTGCCCTGAGCTACCTATCCAGTTCTAGGCCAGCCTGGGCTAAAATGGATGAGATGAAACCCTGTCTCAAACTAAACCAATCCCCAAAACATCATCAGTGACAGTGATGACAATGGTAGTCACCATCAGTGAAGAATGAACTCACATAGGATTGGCATGGTGGTGAGTGCTTTTGAGTAATGTCACTGGATCCTGCCAACAAGCCTAGGAATTCCACAGTTAAGCAAACTGGAGCTTAGAGGACCCACCCAAGGTCAGCTGTGTAAGCTGAGCTCCAAAGAGGAGCTGTGGAGGTTGGAGAACGTTTCCGTGGGTAAATGCGCATAACAAACCCGACCACCAGAGTTGGGTTTCCCAGAACTCAAGTAAAAAGCCAGATGTGGCAGTGAACATCTGTCATCCCAGCTCTCTGCTGTGAAGTAAGAGGTGAAGACAGGAGACTTGGGAGCCCGCATGCCTCAGGTATACCAGGCCAGGTTTCGGTGAAGTGGTAGAAACAGGAAGAGAGACCCCGCTTCAAAGCAAGGTGGAAGAGGAGAGCCAGCTCCCAAAAGTTGTCCTCTGACATGCTGTGGCATGCGCACATGCACATACAGCACACACACACACACACACACACACACACACACACACACACATTTTCTTTTCAAAAAGATTAGCTGTGAGTCTCCAAAGCTGAAAGTCTTTCCCATCCACCACCCTGCCTCTCAAGGAGAAAAGATCGCTGCAATTGTTCCCTTAATGTGTATCCTTAGCAATGTTTCTGCTAACTGCGCTCCGCAAATTCTAGAAAACAAAGCAGTGGAGAGAATGCAAATATCCCCGTTTATGGCTGCGTTGGGGGGAAGCCATCCAGGGAAATAAATGAGCTTCCACTTGGGAGGCGCATCCCTTCGCTTCGGCGCAGCAGGGACATTCGGCTCGCGTGGTATGGTGGCAACGAGATACTCGAATGTGAAGCTGGTCAGATGGCCTGTTCATCAAACACTAGCTGTGACTGTAGGCTAGGGCTATGCTCCTCAGGGTGACCTTAGAATTCTTCGTGGTTGGCTTCCAGTGGCATCTCCTGGCCTCATGCTGGCTATGACATGCTAGGGTAGACACTGTCAGCAAGCCAGTCAGTTTATGGGTTTCCAGACACTTCCTGCATGTCCTTTTCTTCTTGACATTGTCCAAAGTCTCCCAGCCCTTCCTGGGCCCCATCCAAATGACCATATATATGTATGTATGCATGTATGCATGTATGTTTATATGTGTGTAGATAGATAGATAGATAGATAGATGTCTCATATATATCCTCTCTTCCTTTCTCTCTCTCTCTCTCTCTCTCTCTCTCTCTCTCTCTCTCTCTCTCTCTCTCGTGTGTGTGTGTGTGTGTGTGTGTGTGCACGCGCACGCGCGCACACGCGCGCATGTTCTCTCTTCATCTCTCTTTCTCTCCCCCTTTACCTTTTATGACTAATTATATCCCGTGATACCTTGCCTTGTAAACATTAATATGAACTGTGAACGTACGACAGGACTGAGGTAAGAGCCACCGCAACCTTGTTAAGTCCAGGGACCTTGGGTCTTAGAACCTAGAGTCTGACGTCTCCCAGTCCTCTCCCCTATAGACCATTTTGCTGTGCCTACCTTTAGATTCTGCTTCATCCCCACATATCGAGTGACCCCCGAGACATCCAGGTGTGGCGTGTTATAACTGCCTGACTCTGAGGAATTTCCCTAGAAGCCTGAGAAAGTTGCAGAAAAGGATCTGATTGAATAGACTTAGATCATCTCCAAGCTGTTACAATGGGCAATAGCGTGCCGCCCTACAGCCGTCCAGTCCTGTGTCATGTGCCCTATAGCGAGACATCTCCCCCACACACACCCACACGCTCCAGCCACAAGGTAGTCAAAGAGGACAAAGACCATGAGCAGACATTGGGGGGAAAGGATGTCAGGTACATAGCAGTCACTTGTTTCCACCGCATTCCACCCCATGCCCAGCGGAAGGCTGGGCTGCTGCTGGTACTTTTCCTGACTTTTATGTTTTCCCTTTTGAAAACTGTCAAGTCTTAGGAGGATGGTAGCTGTCGTGCTGTGAACACCTGCACATATCTTAACATTTACCCATCTCTCACATGGGACCCTTGCTCACTCCCTCTCTCTACACCTACACACACACACACACACACACACACACACACACACAGAGCTTTTTTTGCTCAGCCACTTAAGGATTGTGGGCATCCCATAGCTTCACTATTGGGTAACACTCCTTCGAGTCGAACTCTTCTTCTACAGAACTGTAACATGGTACAGAAAGAACACGGATATGACTCTGCCGCAGTTGGTATAGCCCACATCTAGATTTCTCCATTTGCTTCACCCAGCTGCCCCCTCCTTCACAGCCATCCAGTTTCCATTCGGTGCAGGACATAGTCGAGGGCCATGCCTTGCATCTCGCTATTCTGACTCTTTTCATCCCTGACTTAACTGACACAGATATACGCGAGATGCTGGCCACTTTTACTGAATTTCTGCCCAGTGTGCATTCTTCCAGTTTGGTTGTCCTGTACACATTCTCATCTGGGCAATGGGACATAGGCCTGCTGCAGAGGCCTCATACTGGAGGCACCTACCCGCCACAGGTACCACTCTTCTCCTTTACATGTGTCCATGTGTGTCCATGTATGAACATTTACATGTTCATATAGTAGCTAGAGAATTCTAGATGTCATTCCTCAGATGCCATCCATCTTATTTTGGAGACAGGGTCTCCCGTTGGTCTAGAGATCACCTAATTCCACCAGCAAGTCCCGACAGTCTTCCTGAATCTTCTTGATGCTGGGACTCCCAGCATGCACCACCACAAATGGCTTTTTTACAATGGGTTCTGAGGAGTGAACCCAGGGCCTTAGGCTTGCCCGGTAAACAAGCTCTTTATAGACTGATCCATTGGCCCAGCCATGATGGTTGGTTTGATCTCTGCTTAACATGGCGTCCACCAGATCGCTTTCCTTACCAAGGTGTCCAGGCTCCTCTTCTCCTGGGTCAGCCATGAGAGTGTGGAATACCCCACCCCCACCCCCACCCCCACCCCACAGCAGTACAGAAGCCGCTGGTCTGTCTTTACTTGAGTCCGGCCTTGCTGTGTTGTGGCCTCAGGGAGATCTTGCCCCCATTCCTGTTACATTCACTGGCATTCTTTGTTCAATATAACAAATTTCTCCTCTCGCCCCCTTTTAAGATAATTTAGCATCGGTATAAATTTCGTTTCATTCAAATATATATTAGCACAAAGCATGTAGCTGTACATGAGTGAATGTATATATCCATTCAAATATTTGTGCTTTGTCCTCAATATGTTTCCATCTGTCTGTCATGGTTTATGATAGCCAGTACTCTTGAGGGTCTGGACTTGGGCAGTGCAGCCCCTTCAAACAGGATCATGAATCCTTCCAGTACATCCTCATTCAATGTTAAAAACTTTTTTGGGTTTGGCTCAAAAAACAAAACAAAAACAAAAACAAGGTCCCAAAGTCAACTGAGAAGAGCCAGCCAGCCCCCCACAAAGTCTCCACCACTTCTTTTCAACCTTCTTACCTCAGTACTCATTTAGGATCACGTGATGCAATATAGACACCTGGCCATTGGCATCTCACACCTCCCCTATGACTGTTCTGAGACGGGGACTTCTAGTCACTCACAAACTCAGTGTGTAGGGTGATAATGTCCAATTTTCAGATGAAGAAATGGCTGAACTTACTTAACAAGCAGTGAGAGAATATGATAGGAAGTTCTGCCCACCCTGAATTCAAAGGAAGAAGTTTACATTCATGGCCAACCTCAGAAAACCTTTATTCTGGTGCCAGCATGAAGAGAGAGGGAGAAAGAGGAAGGGAGGGAGGGAAAAAGGATGTGTGTGTGTGTGTGTGTGTGTGTGTGTGTGTGTGTGTGTGTGTGTGAAAGAGAGAGAGATAGACATATAGACAGATTGACAGAGACACAGAGCGACACAGGGAGACATAGACACAGAGAGACACACAGAAAGATACAGAAAGAGATAGACAGTGGGAGACAGAGAAAGACATAGAAACAGAGAGAGAGAAATAGACAGAGACAGAGAGACAGAGAAAGAGGAAGAGAGAGAGAGAGAGAGAGAGAGAGAGAGAGAGAGAGATTAAGAGAGAGAGACTTATATACCAAGGCAGTCCTATGCATCTAAGTACAGTCATGCATTTCTTAATGTCCAGGATGTGTTCTGAGAAAGGCACCCTCACCAATTCTATCATTAAGATCATGTGAACAGGTGAACTTACAGATATTTCTGTAGCAAAGTCAGTCAGTTGACGTGGCCTTGTGACTCAGCTGAGAGACACGACAACCATTAGATGGATGGGGCCACTGCTGGCATAATGAGGCACGCCAATTTACAATAGCCTGGCTTTTATTAGCAGATGGAGTACACGTGAAAACAATGATTAAGTATATAACCCAGCCCTATAGTCCTTACCACCAGGCATGACCTGTTCAGAATTACAAGGACAAGACTTTTATGTAGCCTGTGGTGGTGTGGGCTTGAGACACACGTCAGCACAGGGACAGACATGAGGCACCCCATGCTGGGGCGCTGGTATAGCCACTGTGTCCCTGTATCACCAGATCTTTCCAGCTCTGTTACGTCTTACAGGACGGCTGGCATAGCTGTGGTCCATTGCTGACTTCATTTTTGCTGTTATATGGCTAGTCTGGTCATATTGGTGAGCAGGTCCCTGCCCATCTCTAGAGACAGAAACTTTTAAGTTGTCAACAGTAGGATAATTCCCTACTGATTCTATAACCTTGGGCAGCACTACCCTCTCTGACGCCATTGTCTTCTCAGACCAGTGCACAGTGGTGGTCACCTTAGTGGGGTCCATGAGATTCTACAAGTCAAACCCCACCCCACCCCATTGTAACAGACATGTAATAAATGGAACGGTAAGGATTATATAAGCTGTCTGTCTCCATACTGAATCAGGGACATATCTGAAAATCAAACTGACAAAATTCAGGGTTTAGACGGATATACCTCCTCTTCCAACACCTGGTGTTCTGCACACCTCTTCCGCCCTCACTGCCATGGCCCACGAGCCCCTTGAAAAGAACCCCACAGTGGCAAGAGCTGGGGTGACTCCTTGTTGGTGACAGGCCTTTGTTCATTTTGAATCAACACTTGAGTTCCGATCCAAGAAATAGAATTCAGATTGAAGGGTGGCCCAAATTGCATCTGAGAATGAGGTCACATTTCTCACAGGTGTGGAGAGATGCTGGAAAGACCCTCCCAAAGGTTACCGCCCTATTACCCACCCCTCCGCTCTAACAGATACCCAGTTTTGCAATGCGATGGCTTGGTGGTGACATGCTAGGAAGAGACAAAATACTCTTCTAGATCAAAATGGTCTGGTGTGTCTGGGAATCTGCACAGGGAGGGCTCTCTTCAGGTCAGGGGCATAGGTCTCAGTTATGGGCCAGTCTGCAGGGATCGCTGCACTTTGCAGACTGTACAGTGAGGGCAAGGCCATCAGGCAGACCATTCTGTGTCATGGTGGTGAGATCCACCCCCACATAATTACTTTCACACTCTACTAAGAAGAGAAGAACTTGATGAGACTGATGTCCCCCATATACACACACACAGATTCCCACACATAGATTACCAGCCATGCACACACTCAGAGGAGAACTACTGGCAAACAAAGCTGGCAATGCCAGCCAGAGGCTTCACATTGAGCATCTCATAGCAACCCTGTGAGTTGACTCTCATTACCCTTAGACATTCAGTCTGGAAGCACGGAGCCCAGAACCCCAAAAAAGCAATGCGGGGCTCGGCGGGCAGATAACTGGTGCAGACCCAGACTCCCAAGTGCGTTGTCATTCCTGGACAGACCCTCACAGACTTTCTGATGAGACCTCTCTGTCCCCTACCTCATCACTGGCTTCCCTTCTGCCCCAGTGGGGTAAAAACAAAGACCTCTTTGGAGGGGTCAGGACCAGGTGCCCAAGGCTGCTCCCGTGGGAAGAGTCAATGTATTAGTTAGGGTTTTACTGCTGTGAACAGACACCATGACCAAGGCAAGTCTTATAAAAACAACATTTAATTGGGGCTGGCTTACAGGTTCAGAGGTTCAGTCCATTATCATCAAGGCAGGAGCATGGCAGTATCCCGGAAGCCATGGTGCAGGAGGAGCTGAGAGTTCTATGTCTTCATCCAAAGGCTGCTACTGGAAGACTGACTTCCAGGCAACTGGGGTGAGAGTCTTAAGCCCACACCCACAGTGACACACCTACTCCAACCAGGTCACACCTATTCCAACCAGGCCACACCTCCAGATGGTGCCACTCCCTGGTCCAAGAATATACAAACCATTACAGTCAATGTGGAGGAAAAGCCAGAGGAGATGGCCTCTAGTCAACCCTACCGCCCTACTGACATCCCTGGGGAGGGAGCTATAAAATCTAGGAGCTCAAAGGTAGCCTCAGAGGAGGGAAAGGGCCTGTGTGTGCCAGCCCTATGTAAGGCACAAAGCGAGCGGAGAGGGGATGTGCACACACACGCTCACAAACAGCAGATAGAGCCTTTGAACCTCTTCAGAGAAGAAGGTAGCATGCTTGGCAGGCCAGGCGACTATGTCCCTCCCTCCTCCATCAGCCTTGTCCAGCCTGCTCTTAGAAGTGAGAGCCACTGACAGAGGTAGAAGCAGAGAATAGAAGCCAGTGGCCTTCCCAGAAGGCACCTATACTCTTAGCAGGGTAGGTAGCTGCAACCAGAAAAACCTTTACTCATAACAACTCTGGGACACTGACTCTTTCTGCCTTATGACTAGAAATTGCCAGCAGCTTCCCAAGATCACACAGCAGTGTTTGGAGAGTCCTGCTTCTCTGGCAATCCTTTGAACCCCAAGCCTGCTTTCTTCCTCCACCATTCCCCACCCCCCATCCCATGCTGCCCTGGTGGAGTGGGGTAGGGCGGCAGAGAGGGGACCTTGTCCTCTCCCAGGATAAGGCCAATAGCGAGTCACATCCTTTAGAGCACAGTCCCAGCCAGCCACATAGACTGCAGAAGACTTTGGCTTCCCAGGACACTCAGCCAGAGTTAGCCCAGCCCTGCCCTAAGACCTCATGGCTGTCTGTTAACTCTCATCTGCAAACACTCCAAACCAAAGGGTGGGTTGCTTGATAGCCTACCTGATCTGGAGACTCACGCTGGTTCCTCTTCTCCAGCCCCTCCCACCTGCTCAGCTGTGGGCACTATGTCCATCAGACACTTGTCCTGGGCAGGGAGGGGAAGGAGGCAGTAGTGGAGCAAGTTTGGGGTAGCTCCGGGGACATACAGCCCTTGACCTAAGTAGGGAAGAGCTGAGAGGTACGAACAGACCTCCTGAGGGAGATGCTTCTGGCAGGAGGCAGTGACATCACTGACCATCCACGCCCATGCCATCAGAAATTGATGCTTGTCACACAGTGGGGCCATGAGAGATCCCTGCCCTGAAAGGGAAGACGCAGACATAAATAACAATGCCAGTATTAAGAGGGGCCAGACATCACGAAATAGTGCCAGAAGTTTCCGTGAGGGACACCAGTCTCAGATGATGATGACCAAGGCCCAGAGGAAACAGAAGGAGTAGCTGAGGAAGCAACAGGGACACTCCCACACAAAAGCCAGAGAGGGGGAAAGCTTGGTTTAACACCTCTGCCTTCGCCCACCCCTCCTCCATACCTCTGTACCCTGGCAAACCCCACCTCAGGGTCTAAAATCTAGAACAGCACCAACAGTGGAGGTCCTAGGCCTGCACTCCCAGGTCTTTGCCATGCACCTTTGAGCTAATGATTTCTCTTCAGCCTCAACTGCCAAGTCTATAAAATGGGAACAAGTGAGAAACTAGTAGCTACCTCCAGGGTGGTCCTAGAGGTCAAACTCTAGCACAGGAAAGAGCCTCTGAGTCCTGATGACTCTTATATAGAAAGGGAGGTCTAAGAACCACTAAGAAAATAACATTGACCCCTCTCACCTGGCTCCTCTCGAGGAACAGACAACCCTGTCCCCTTTGTTGAGTATCTCCTTCATTCTGTCCCAGAAAATCAGAGCCTTTCCCTTACTGAGGCCTGCCCCTTTCTGTCTACTCCAGCCTCAGGTCCGGCTATCACTTTGGACATCTGAGAACTGAGGGCCGAGTGAGCCAGACCGAGTTCAGGAATCCGTTATGATGGACGTAAATTGAATTTTAATAGAGATGTAGATGGCATGAAGCCAGTGTACTGGGGCAGAGGCAAAGCAGTAATTAGAAGTTAACGAGTTTAGAAATGTCGTAATCCAGAGGGAGAGCGGGGAGGTGGGCCGGGAGGAGGAAGAGGCCCAGCCTGGTGTCCTTCCCCTGACCCAGAGGGCGACTCCTTCCATGAAGACAGAAGGCTGTAGGGAGCTCTGCGTGCAGTCATGGGCCCACCTCCTGCCAATGGGTGCCATGCAGCTTGAAGGAACCTCAGGGCCCAGCCTTCTTCTGTCTGGAAGAGCAGACAGCCTTTCCCAACCTGGGGGTTCCTGGTACTAAGGGAGAGTTCTTTGTTGTAGAGGGATCTATGCACGGGAAGGTATAGGCTACATCCCTGGTCTCTGCCCACTAGATGCCAGTCGACACCCTCTGCAAATGTAACGGCCAAACTAAATGTCCCCGAACTCCGTATGTGCAGAGGAGCATCACCCTGCCTTAGGGGACTTTGCCCAACAAGCCTCTAACGTACCCAAGTATCTCTCAGCTGGAGCCAGAGCTTCCATTCCTAAGAGTCCCTAGATCAACATGGCAGGGGAGGACAGTGGCAGCTGGATACCCCGTGGATCCTCTTGAGGGTCTCTTTTGTCCCCCTAAAACCCAGTAGGCTGCCTCTCCTGTCTAGTTAACCCCAACTGAGAAAATGCCTTCAGCAGATTGGCCTGTAGGTAAAACTGTAAGGATTTTCTTTTTTTTTAATTAATGATTGACGTGGAAGGACCCCACCCACTGTGGGTGGCGCCACCCAAGTTGTCCTGAGTTGTATGAGAAAATGAACTGGGTAAGCCATGGGCAAAAGCCATGAAAGCAGTGTCCTTCCATGGCCTCTGCTTCAGTTCTGCCGCCACCTCCTGCCATGGCTTTCCTCGGTGAGGGACTGTAGCCTGTAAGCTATAGAGACCCTCCCCTCCCCAAGTTGCTTTTGGTCATATGTTTCAATACAGTGATAGAAAGCAAACTAGAACATGGTCACTCTGATATCCTTTTCTAATTTTATTTTAATCAAAATATAATTACATCATTTTCCCTTCCCTTTCCTCCCGTGTCTCCTCCCTCCTTCTCAAATTGATGGCCTCTTTTCTTTGACTATGATCGTACACATACATATAAACATATAAACAGCGCACCCGGTCCGCTTAGTTCTGCTTGCGTGGGTATGGTTTCGGAGCTGACCACTTAGCATCAGATAACCAGGTAAGCGGAAAGACTAATTCTCCATTTCTCAGAAGTCATGGGTTGCCTGCAATCTTTTGTCTAAGGGTAGGGCCCTATGGGATCTCTACCTCCCATGTTATTGTGTCTGAACAATGACATAATACACATGCTACCATGTCCTTTATTGACACTCTGTCTCCTAGGCCTCAGATAAGAAAGGCTATCCTGAAATCCTATGTACCTACAGAAATGAAGGCTCGGAGAGGCCCAGAGCCTGGACATACCCATTCAGCTATGTGCTGGGCTCTAACTCCGCTCTCTGATATAGAAACCATGCTCTCCAGCCTCCTCCAGGTGGTCTTACCTGCATTGGTGGGTAGGGTCGAGACACTCTATCTTGAGTGGACATGGCTGTGTCCATAGATCTTGGATACCTGTGATGCCCCTGACCCAATCCCTAGAGATGCTCAGAAATGTCTCCAGGCACAGTCTGCTCCAGCCTAATTCACTCCCTGGGGAGGACCTCTGTGTGCCTCCGTACTGGTTCTGCCCAAACCTACCTAGGGTACAGGCCTGCCTTCAGCATCCTCTGTGAGGAGTGGCAGGAAAAGCCAGAGGAGAGGAGATGGGAGAGAGAGGGTCGACAGGGATGGCCTCAGAGGGTCAGGCCTGGCAGTAGGTGGCAAGAGGCACAGCTGGCGCCTTGTGCCTCCGGTGGACGTTGCAATAATTATGTCAATTAAAACTAATAAGTTCAGAGTGTAAGTGGAAAGGTAGAAAAAGCAGGCAAAGTCTCGAGAACCTTGGCTGGCTGGGTTTCCATGGCAACCTGTTTCCTCACACTCTGGCTTTAATAGGTTTTGATTTGAGAGGAAGTGAGGCCTCCATTCCCCCATTCCCAAAGAAACCGGGTTTAGAGAGGGGTGCCATTCACTGTACCTGAGCCCAGGGAAGGGTATGCTAAGGGTGGGGAGGGTGGGCAGCAAGAGCCTTGAGAGCATCCCAGACACGGACACGGACACGGATACAGAGGGCCTTGTCTGGCATCCAGGCCAAGCCGTTGGTCTCACAGCTGGCCCATCGTGGCTCTGAGCAGAAGTAACTTCCTAGAGGTAGGGTGAGAACTGATGTTGTCAGAGTCAGAATTGGAACCCAGGTCACCCTAAGCATCCAACTGTTCTACTCAAATCCCCTTGGGCCAGAGGACTGAGCAGCAGCCTGCCAGATAGATAAAAGGGTGTCAGGCGCTGGCTTGATTTGGTATCATTCCATAGTTGGGCTGGGCACCTGGGGGCATGGTAGTGTTCAGGGTGCCATGGGTAGGGCCCCTGATAGGGGTTCACTGTAATGAAGGTAAGGCCCTGGATCAGAGCTTCCACTCTGCCCCGACTCCCTGTGGATACCGGTTACATTTTGTCAGTATCTCACATCTCCACGTATTCACAGGTACAAATCTGGGATCATAGACCCAAGAATGGGAGGTCAGGCAGGGCATACCCATGAAGCCCTAGACTCTCTCTGTGGCTGGGGCGGGCAGAGGGGAGCTGTGGTCTTCAGAAGTCATGTGTCCCTCTGTGGCTCCGCCTCTCTCCCCACAGTCCCAGGTACGGTCATTCCTGTTCTCACTCTGTTCTCACAGAGTGGTGTGGAAAGCCACGAGACATTTATTGATGCAGAGACCTGGAGTGTGTGCAAATGGGAAGCCGAGACGGGAGGACTGGCGCCATTTTCAGGTCATCCTGGGCTACCTCTGTCCAAAACAAACAAGCAGAAAGATGAGTAGAATAAAAAGACGAAAGGGTAAAGAGGATAGAGCAGAGGGGGAATAGAAGGAGGAGGGAAGAGAGGAAGGAAAGAAGAGGTGTAGAAGAAGGAGAACAGGGAGGGGAACGAGGGGGTGAGGAGGAGAAGGGGTGAGGGGAGAAGAGATGACTAAGTCCCAGACAAGCAAAGTTTGTCCAGAGTCACAGTTCATACCCAAATTGGATCAGAACAGGAACCATGGAATCATCTGGAATAATTCACATGCCCACCCACATGTCTTCTCTCTCATTTTTGCCCTCTTTCCCAACAACCAATGGATTTCCTACGGCCAGTCCCTGTAGCCTGGGGACCATCGGCTGTACCTCTAGACTTCCTATTGTAGGAAGTGTAGAACATGCAAATAAATGAAGGACCGGCTGCTGCCCTATGGAAGAGAGGCTGGGGAAAGCTTGTCTCTGATGAACTGAGGCTATTTATTTCCACCACAAAGAAATTTAACATGCAAATTAAGAAAGACTTGATCATCCATCACCCGAAATTGACGTGTTTGAATCTGGCCCGAATCCCTGGTAACTATCACACATGGATGGGCATAGGGCGTGCGCACAAGGTCCACGGGGAGGCCGGGAGAGGTGGGCTCTGCCTGCCGAGGCCCATATGCTTCTGATCTGGGACCTTTCAAGGCGTGCAAATGAGATGATCATTGATTCTTCCTGCACAGCTGGGCTAGAGAGCACAGCTGTCCTGAGGGGTTCCCTCTCCCCCCCCCACCCTTCTTAAGTCTTCCTGTGCCCCCTACCTTTGGGTCTCAGCCAGGACACAGAAACTAATCAAATCCGACAATGTGTTCTAGGACTGTGCAGACAGGTGACCAGGACAAATACCTAAAGAGTTGACCATGACCAAGCTTCCTGGGGCTGTCCTTCTTGCCTGACCCCTCCTCTTCCCTTCTGACCCCTCCTCCTCCCTCGTGACCCCCTCCTGGAATTTCTCTGATGTCCTTTTCCTGAGGTTTCATCCCCCACCAAGGCCTTCTGATGTCTGCCTTGAGGCTCTAAATTTAACTCCAATCTCTTCCTTAGGGTTTCCCAAGTCTTTGGGGCACCAGAGACCCCTGAGGGTAGGCATGGAAGAGGGGTGAGAGATCCAGGAGGGATTTTAGTGGGAACTGCAGAGGCTGAGAGAAGGGAGGGAATGCGGGCTCAGAATGAGCAAGTGTGGGGGTGGTTCTCAGGCACTAGGGAGCCCCAGAAGGCAGGGGAGAGAGCTCCTTGTGAGCCCAGGAGGGCTTCAGGGAGAGAGGTCCTTTCTCAGACTCAAATATAGGAACCAGGACAGACCATTCCCTGAAAGACCCTGGGCACAGACCTGAGGGCCAACCATAGCCAATCCAAGGCCTGCAGCCACCAGGGTTTCTCTCTCCTTCACCTTAGAATCCTAGAGAATGGGACCCTTGCCTGTGGGGACATGCTTGACTTGACTCTGAGTATTGTCTCTAGTCAGGGACATACTGCTGCATCCAACACCCCCCCCCCAAAAAAAAAAAAAAAAAACTTGGTGACTTAGACAAACTATCATTTCTCTACGAGTCCCTCCTGGGCTGGCCCCTGACCCTATTTACTGATAGTCCACTTAGGCAAACTCCTGAGGGAGTCCAAGGCTAGCCTTCTCTCCTCATGTGGCCTCTCCTTTCTGACATGGAGGACTCTGAGTCAGACGGAAAACTCGAGATCCTCATCTGAGAGGCATATAGACGCTGCAAGTCCATAGAGACCCTTGCCATCACATCTGGGGATGGGACACCACAAAGCCAGCCTAGATTTAAGATAAGATGGGGGTCTATGTCCTGGGAAACTGCAGAAAAATACCAGGCTTGCCGTCTCCAATCTCTGAGCCTTTGCTCAGGCTTGGCCAGTGTCCAGTGGCTTCACAAGCACCTTTTCCAGATGGTGGCTCCCAGGCAGGTCCCCTTGGGCCTAATTAACACGGTTCTGGTCTGCTTCATCCAGAAGTTGCCTCTGAAGTCACCTGCAAGGGTGACTTTGGAGAGTCCAGAGAGAATGTTTGGGTACAACATGGCCTGGGGGTAGAGCAGAGGGGACAGAGATAATGGGGCAGGTTCTAGATTCTGGCCTGAGAGAGTCCATTCAGGGGGTCAGGACACAGCCATCCCAGGCAAGCACCTTGTGTCATGTCTCACGTGCATGATGAGCTCTACCCGCAGGCTGCCGGCAGGCCAGGGTTTACCTGGCTGAATGAGCCTCAAGCCAGCATCAGGACCATAAGGAGGACAAACGGCCTCATTTCTCCCTGGCAAGGCAGATGAATGAGTGAGGGAGCGTAGAGCCTAACAGTGGTGCTGAGTCAGACAGCATGTACGAATGCCTTATGGCAGGCCCTGAGCACACTGCCTGTGTTGTCACACTTAATCCCCGTGGTATCGCTTCAGGCAGGAGCTACGGCATGTTCTGCCACCTGCTTGCTGTTAGACCCCGAGGCATGTTCCTTAACCCCTCCCTCTGTGCCTTGGTTTCTTCATCTTCTCCATCTGCCAAATGGAGATGCAGCTCTGACGTAGGGTGGTTCATAAGGAGGATGGAGGAAGTTAGGAAAGATTCATTACCGTGGCCCTGCCTTGGGGAGGGAGCCAGGCACCATGGATAAAGTTTACAGCTATACTGTAGATCAGTGAGGTAGACAAAGAGCCGAGACGGGCTGATTGAGAAACATGGCCATACCTTGCAACAGGGAGGGCAGGTCATTGCTAACTTTGAGTCTGGTCTGCCTGGGTCAGGAGACTTAGTCTGATTATACAGGGCCTGGGCTGCTGATGGTGGGCAGGGCTTCAGGGCTCCAGGCAGATCTCTTTCCTGTCTCCCCACACCCGCCTGCCAGGCAAGCTGCAGGGAGTTTCTGGAGACCCTTGGCTCAACCTCCAGGCTTATCAGCATTCATTCATCCTACAGACATCTGGCCTAGGGAAGTCGGAAGCCTGGGGCAGCCTAGGGAGCAGAGCCAGGCTGGGTAGGAAGCTCTGGCCAGCTGTGCAGAGTCAGGCAAGGTTCGCTGTCTCACAGCTCGCCCATGCCTACCCAGTACCCACCTCAGTGTAGTTATTGCATACTCACCCCTCCACATGATGCTTAGTGGCAGCTGAAGGATCTACTGCGAGGTTATCCCTGCCCACAGATGCCCGAGTTGTCCCAGAGATCCAGAGATGATGAGGGGAGCAGGGTAGGTAATATTGAACATCATCCCTTCTGTCTCCGGAGACATCCCCCTGTGATCTTGGTAGCCGGCTGCAGGAATGAATAGGCCAGAGATGTAACTGGGGATCAGGACAGCTCTAACCCACGACAGCCACAGAATAGTGTTCATCAAATTGTAAAGGATGACGGCATCGCTGTGGTTGCTGCCATTGTTACTGTTAATACTCAGAGCCCCACACAGCATCTGGCCATGGAGCGTTCCAGGGAGGGTGGGATGAGTCACAGCAACGATGAGCTACACAGAAAAGCAAATTTCCTGGCTCCTGACTCAGTTTCTGGGACCCAACTAAACCATTGGCAGCCAGTTCTGCTATGAGGTAACTTACACGTTCACAAATATCTCCATGCTATGCAAAGTCATGCAAAACTCCGAAAGGTCTATCGGGGAGGCGGGAGCATGGCACCCAGCATCTCCATTGGTGGCACACACAGAAAAGGAGAGGTCTCAAATGCAGATGGCTGCGTGATTTTGCAAGGGATCACCGGTTAAACTGATTCACTGGTTAAAAGCTGGAATACTGGAGCAGAGTTGATGCTTTGTTGGAAGGGCTAGATGTGGGTTTGGGGAGTGGGCGTTGGAAGGAATATGGCTGGTGAGCTATTGTTCAGGGATAGCAGAAGAGCCATCTAAAAATCAGAAGAAAGTTGTGACTCAAGTGTCTGTGAGTAACACCCTCAGGGAACTGAGGACCCTAAAGGTTTGAGTATTTGGTGCAGAAGTAGTTCAGATAGCTCCAGATTTCCACACATGCCTGTCATTTCTGTAGACAAACCACACATAGACCTATATGATACTAAGCCATGAGCATTCTGTAGTGGCCCTGCCCTATGCTGAGGATATATAGGCTATAACTGTTGCTTGAGAGAAGAAAAGGCATTTACATCAATGATGTAGCCCACAATCTGATAAACAACCCCTCACAAGCATAATGAAAGTCAATGAAGTGAGCATGCACACATGTACACACACACACACATACACACATATACACATACACACACACACACAAATAAAAGTATAAAATAAAATCTTAAATTATCAAAAACTTCATAAAAAGTATTGCATAGATGAAAATGTCATAATGCATACTAATTTTATATCTGTTGCTAGGACAAAATACCCTGGAAAAAAGCAACATCGCAGAGACATCTATTTGGTTTATAATTCCCAGTTACAATTCCTCAATGCAGGGAAATCAAGATAAATACACAAAAAAAGCCAGTCACATCACAGCCAAGAGCAGGGAGATAATAAATACACACATGTTTGCTTGCTTGTTCTGATGGATTTCTCTACTCTTACACACTTCAGGATGCCCTGTCTAGGGAATGGTGCCACCCACAGTGGGTTAGGTCTCCCCACATCAATTAACTTAGTTATAACAATGCCTCATTGAGACTCTCTTCCCAGGTGAATCTAGCTTGTGTCAAGTTGGAGATTAAAGCTACTCGTTGTATAATGAAACCTATTATTATGTATAATCACTGATAATATATGCCAATAAATAACTTAAAAACCATGCATATGCATTCCTAAAGTGCACAGGTGCTGGTAGCATTTTTCAGTATTTCTGTAGAATTAGATGAATGTGAATTTGAAAGCAAGCCTTACAGTCAGCCAACCTCTCCTTGTCTTTCTCATGAGGCAGTTGCCCCGACTTTGTCCCATTTTTGAGATGGAGTATCTAAGGTCCAGTCCTTTGAGGTCACATGCTCCATAGACAACGGAGCAGCTGAAACTGGAGTAAGGGTCAGCTGAGGGCATAGCATGAGCTCTTTAAGACTGGTCCTTTGGAGCCCCATCAGAGTCATCTCCCAAAGGAGGAAACAGGACAGGTGCCTTGTCATCTCCAGGAGTTCTTCTGTCCCAAAACCTTACTTCTGACCTAACCTCTCTCTGGCTACACCTCAACCTCTCCCTTATCACAGCCAGTCCAAGGTGGCCAACATGGTCTCATTTGCCTTCCATGTTGAGCCCAAACTGCACCACCCTTCACATTGCAGGGCTTGGTGGGGGGATGGCCTTCCTCCTATTGGTCAATCCCACCTGAGCTTTGGAGACCTTTCTGGCCTAAGCCACCATTCCCTCATGGTTTCCAATGTGCTCTATTCTACCTATCCCTCACCCCTTCCCCAGGCATCTGAAACCACTACACAGAATTCTGCCCACTTCTGGGGCACAAGACCCAGACTCTACCTCCTCTCCAGGAGATGGCTTCCTCCCTTACCCTCTTCATCCGTTTCCTTCCACCAGAGTTCAAACCTATTCGAGGATCATAAAGCCCCTCTGTGGTCTTCATTCCACATTCATGCCAGTTTCTATTTCCTATCCTCATTCTTCTCTTCAGGCCACATCCTTGTTACCTTTATGTCAACTCGATACAAGAGTCATTTGGGAAGAGAGACTCTCAAGTGAGAAAATAGCCCCCTAAGATTTGCCTGAAGGCAGGCCTGTAGGGCATTTTCTCTTTACTAGTGATTGATGTGGGAGGGCCCAGAACACTGTGAGTGGTGCCATCCATGGTCATGTGACCTTGCTGTGCATAAGAAAGCAGGCTGAGCAAGTCATGGAGAACAAGCCGGTAAGCAGCATCCTCCATAGCCTCTGTATCAGCTCCCCCTTCCAGATTCCTGCCTTGAGTTCCTGCTCTAGCTTCCCTCAGTGATGGACTTACAAGTCGTAAGGCTGAAATAAACCCTTCCCTCCCCAAGCTGCTCTTGGTCATGAGGTTTTATCTCATCAGAAGAATCCATAAGACAACTCAGGACCTGGTACCCTACTTTCTCAATACCTTCTCTCCTCAACCTTCTGTGCCCTAGCCCCACAACTTCCCCCACCACACCAAGGGGGGTCAGAGTTCTTATGCTGAGTCACCCCAACCTCTGGCACCATCACGTAACAAGTCCCATCTCCCCTCCCTTGTGCCAACAACCAAATTGGCTGGCATTGGCCTTGACTGTCTGGTCTTGTCTCCACCTGCTGAGTACGAGTCCTGTGACCAGGCTACTCCACACCAGGCTAGCAGACCCTTCTGAGGCTCTGTGAGACACGGCTGGGTACCACTACCCGCATTGAGGCACCGATGAAAGGTTACTTACTGGCCGGTCCTGAGACTTGAATGTCATGTGATTCTCACCCATCGCAAATTGTCTTCTTTTGGTTTTATTCCAAAACCTACCCATGTGGAGACTGTTCCTAGTATGCCATTAAAGCGCTGTGGTTTGCCTGCCTCCTGTATACCCATCTTAACACCCTCCCCGGTTCTTTTGTCTTGAGGGAAAACCCAACTCCTTAGCCCAGGAGAGCCTATGGAACATGCAAGGCCCACAGCCCACCCTCATTTCCGGTCAAAGCCATGATGGTCAAAGCTCATCGTCCTGGATCTGGCTCTCCTGCATCCATTCATCATGTTTGAGCCCTCCATCCCTCCTCATCTCCTCTTCCCTTTCCCTCTGACAACAAATCCCCTCCGGAGCCTTTCCTTCAGCTGCTCCCAGCTTCATTTCTCCCTCCATCTTGGGCCCTCCAATCACCCCACCCCTAATCTTTCAGCAATCACAAGGCCAGAACCTCAGGAGATGATGAACATCTTGGGGGCCCCTCGTTATGGAACGAATTGCATCCCCCGTTTCTCCCAAAACGTGTGATGAGCCTTCAACCCTTGGCATCTCACAATGAGGCTTCATTTGGATGTAAGATCATTGCAAATGTAGTCATGTCAGAGGAAGTCACACTGGAGCTAAGGAAGTGACCAACTCAGTGACATACTTACAAGAATGAGCTAACAAAGGTCCAGGAAGAAGCCATGTAAAGATGAGGCACAGCTTGGAGAGATGCAGCCACAGCCAAGGAATACATGGGGAACACAAGAGTTGCAACAGGCAAGGCAAGGTCCTCCCTGGAGCCTTGGGAGGCAGGGGCTGTTGCTGGTGGTGCTAGTGTTCCTGCTACACCATGACTTCAGACTCCTGGCCCTCAGTGTTGTAAAAGAAGTTGCTATTGGACTGAGCCACCAGATTCCTGGCACTTTGTTGCTAGAGCCCAAGCAGACAAATTAGCCCTCAGATACAATAGAGACCCATGTCCCCAAAACAGCTGGCCACTCCATTAGGCACCCTCCTGCTGTGGAGGGAAAGGAGGGCTCCTAGGTACAGATACCCTGTGCTGCACTGGACAGATCTAACCCAGCGTGGGAGATGGTTTCCCCGGTAAACTCTGGGGCTGGATGAGAGCGGCAGGAGATGGCAATGAGACTGCCATCAACCCTTCCCATGCCGCCAGGCTTCCCTGGACCAGCCCTTGGCTCCTGTGCCCTGATTTCCAAGTAAGCTCTTTATCAGTGTGTGTTAATCTGGTTTCTTTTTGGATCTGCCCCGGAGTGAGGAGGATCATAATGAATCATAATGAATCACAAGCAGGTGCCAGGAGCCCTGGACAAAAGAGCCCTCCTGGCCCTGGGGCAGGAAGCCAGATGGAGGATTGTAATCTGGCAAGCCAAGCCTCAGAGCCACCAAAGCTGAGTGAGGAGCCATAGGTTTTCAGCTTCTGATTTTGTTGCCTTTTGTTTGGTTGATTTTTAACATAATAACCATGCCCTCCCATTAGCCTTGGGATTTCTTATTTCCCAATTCGAATATATCTCCCAACTGAAAGGTGTCTGTGTGAATTCCTGGTACCCCGGACAAGCGCTATCGTACCCCCACCCCCATGCCCAGCTCTTAATCCTTCCTGCTCTTGATAGTTTGCTTGGATACCTCCTGTCAGTGACTCAGGAGAATGTGCTCAACCTCTCTGAGCCCAGGCCTTAGAATGAAGAGATGGATCGGCTCCAGTTCATCTCACAACCCACTTCCACTCCAATTATGAGAGGAGGGCTCCTACTTGTGCTCTGAGCAGAGATGGTCCCATCTACCCCTGCTGAGTAGCTAGCCCCACTCCCAGCCCTGCCCCACCCTGGTCTCCCCTCAATAGCTCACTCTCACTTTCTCAGCCAGCCAGATGTGAACCGAAATGTCTTCCGCAGGCGCACAGGTTTGAATACTTGGTTTCCAATTGCTGTTGCTACTCGGGAAAGTTCTGGAAACTTTGTTGCTAAGGATGAGCCCTTGAACTGCTTGATGGATGATGAATGATCATCACTTGAAGATGATCTCCAGTGCCTTGCTCTCCCGTGAGATGAACAGCCTCCCCCATATTGCTCTGCTCAAGCACAGCTGACCTAGCAGCCCCAAGCTGAACTTTCCCAAAGTGTAAATCAAAACAAACTGTCCCTTCTTGTCCTCTCCGATATTTTGGTTACAGTGTTGCTGAAGTAACAGGCCTCAGCTGGGGATCCCAGACTGATAGATAACAACATAATGAACTCCTTTTCCATGTTCATTGAGGGCAGTTAATTGACCCAGAAGGCCATAGGGTTGATGGACAGCCAGCCCAAGCCAGGCCTGTCACAGTGCTAGCAGCCCTGGCTCAATAATACTGCCAGCCCTCTTATTGAGGATCGATCATAGCATCATGGGGTAGGGGGATAGCTCAGGGTGGCCAAGAGGCTAGGGCTGGAGACAGCTGAAGACATTTCCTCTGCTTATAAAGCAAATGCCGCTTGCAAGGGGTCATATGAGCTACATCTGAACAACATCTTCAGGGACCAGAGGGGCTCAGACTCTAAACAGAGCTCCCAAGACATCTGCTTCTAAAGAATCTGCAGGGATTGGCAAGATGTTTCAACACACACAGGTTCTTGCCATCAAGTCTGATGACCTGAGTTTGACATTGGGACCCCCATGGTGGAAGACAGTAGTTAACCCCTAACCTCCACACACATGCCCACATGTGTGCCTGCATGCAGTGAATTAATTAACCAATAAATAATTAAAATGTAATTAAACAATGTTTTAGAGCAACTGGACATTTCTTCACCTACTACTACATACTAAAGTCTGTGACCCCCATCCTCCCTCCAGAATCCCCAGAGTTTTCCTTCCTGTGTCCACCTCACCCTGGAGAAGCCAGCTGTGTCAGTTCCCTCTGGCTGCCATGACAGATTATCACACAGTTAAGGACTTGGACTTGAAGTGGTAGATTACTTGCATGGCATGATCAGGCTTCTCCCCAGCAAAACACACACACACATACACACACACATACACATATGCACTCGCACCCACACACCTTTAAAATAAGATTATACTTGCAGGGTCCATATTTAAGATTTCAGTGTCTCTTTTTAAGATACACTTATTTTTATTTTATGTATATAGGTATGTCTGTGTACCGTGTGTATGCAGTGCCCACAGAGGCAAGAAGAAAGTGTCAGATTCCCTGGGGCTTGAGTTACAGATGATTCTGATCTACTGTATGGGCATAAATCAAGCTTGGATCCTCTGCAAGAGCAGCCAGTACTCTTGGATGCTAAGATGCCTCTCCAGACCCCCAGAAACTCTTCCCTAGAGACACAAAGCAACTGAAACATAGCTTAAAGTAGCACACTCATGAGCCCTGGGGACAAGCATGGACATCTTTGGGGTATCCTTGGCCTTCCCTACTCATCTAGAGATTAAGAACAGGACAAGATGAGGGATGAGACACATGGTCTTAGGGAGTGTATTCATTGCTGTTCTTCTAGCTGTGACCAAATTTCTCATAGTCACAACTCATGAAGGACTCAGTTTAGCTCACAGTTCAGGGGACTCAGAGGGCACAGTGACTGGAGGCTCTGTCTATGGCTGCAGTTGGCATACCTTAGTGGAACAGGAGCTAGAAGTGAGGCCAGGCTCCAAGCTCCTGTTGTGGTGCAAGAAATGTTCTCCATAGGCTTGTGCATTTGAACACTCAGTCCCAAGCTGGGCACCATCTGGAGAGGCTGTGGAACCTTTAGGAGGTGAAGCCGTACTGGAGGAAATACATCATTCTGAACTGACTTTGAAGTTATATGGCCAGGCCCTATTCTGTCTCTCTGTTTATCTCTCTGTCTCTGTCTCTCTGTCTCTCTGCCTCCCTCTGTCTCTCTCGTGTGTGTGTGTGTGTGTGTGTGTGTGTGTGTGTGCGCGCGCGCGCGCGCATGTGTGAATGTGTATACATGTATGAAATGTGATCAGCCAGCTTCCTGCCCCTGTCACCATGCCGGCCTGTTGCCATGTCTTCCCCAACTCTATCTTTCTGGAACACTCTCAGTCTAAATTATCCTTTCCTTTGTTAAGTTGTCTTTGTCAGGGTAACTCATTTGCACCCATCTTCCATGGGGTACATCTGTGCTAGACACTACCTCCTAAAAGGTCTACAGACACAACACCACCTGTTGGGGACACAGTGTTCAAATACAGGAGCCTGAGGGGGACATTTCATATTCAAAACCATAGTGGGGAGACGTGTGCCAGTAAACAGGATGGTAAATTCAGTTGTGATAAACACAGCAGCTCAGGCAAAAGAGGACCCTAGGGGGTGGTAGGGAGATTTTCCGGAAAGGGCCCTGGAGGAGATGCCTTGGCTGCGAATACAGAGGTGTGTTCCAGGATGCGATGCAGCATCTGGAGAGGGGAACCAGCTGCTGTTGCCCAAAGCTGCCAGACAGGTGATTGTTCAAAGCCTGAGAATATGCTATTTGGGGCCTTCCACATCCTAGACACAGGGCTGGGTCTTCCAGAGCCCTGAGGCTCAGTTCAGTCCCTGCTTGTTGAATGCCACCACATGGTGGCTGATTCCTGTATCCCCCTTCTCATCCTGAGAGGATCCTCTCAGTATGGGCAAAGTTTCTACCTCTCCACATGCCTATGTGGACCAGCAGGGTATGTGTAAACAGACCCCGCTGCCTGGCCTGGCATCCACTTGTCCCCATGTCTTGAAGATGGTACATTATTTATTGGAGATTCAAAATAGAAATAGACTCCGTAAGATCTCTGCGTGTGTGATAGTATATATCTCATATGTGAGATTTCAGATGAGAATCTGAAGGCCATGAAGTCTCACGGTCTGAAACTAGAGACCCAAGAAAGATAGGTATGCAAAACTCACAGGTATGAAGTCCTAAACGAGGGAAGTTTGAAACCAGGGAGGCCGCTCTTCGGAGTCCAAGGGCCCAACCTCCAAGAACTCAAGTGTCTGAGGCCAGGAAAGACAACCCAGCTCACAACAGATCCAATCTCTCCTTTCTACAAAGAACAGGGAATGCCTACTCATGTCAGTCAGGAAGTCCCCTTTACTCCGTCCTCCAGTTCAAATGTTGATCTCTCCCTAACACATCCTTACAGGCACCCAGACTCAATGGATGCCAGCTTGCTGTGTGGCAGTTATCCGACAGCATCAACTTGTCTGGATTTGGAATCACCCAGGAGACACACCTCTGGGCAGGAGGGGTTTTTGCAGAGGTTTAATTGAAGCGAACAGATCCTTCCCCAGTGTGGGTGGCACCGTCTCATGGGTGTCCCAGGATGAATAAAAAGGAGAGGGCAAGTTGAGCACCAGCAGCCATCCCTCTGATTCCTGGCTGCCAAGAGTGTAGCCAGCTGTCTCATGCTCCTCCCACACGCAGGTGCCTTCCCTGTCGCGATGCACTGTGTCCTGTGTGCCGACATGAATCTGTCCTCTCTTAGGGTTTGTTTTTCCGAGTATTTGGTCACAGTGATGAGAAAAGGGACTAACCCTGGGTGTCCCTTAGCCTGGTCAGGTTGACTTCAACCATCAGCTGTCAGCAGCGTAAGTTCCTTCCCACCCTGTCCACAGTGACCATCATCCCTGCATCTTCCAGGGCTCAGGAAGAACCTGCCATGTCCATGCCCTGCCCCCGACTCCCGAGGACCACTGTACCCATCCAGATGCCCATCTGAGACCCTCTATAGCCTCCCAAGGATTCTGGCAGACCTTCCTTCCTTGTCTGGGCCCACCGGCCATCTTGCCAGGGTCCTGTTTGTTTCCAAGAATTCCTCTACAGCAGGATGCTCTCACCAGGCCAGACTGCAGCATCCTTTCTTCCCATGGATTCCTCTACAGCAGGATGCTCTCACCAGGCCAGACTGCAGCACCCTTCCCCAGAGACCACGGCAGGATACAGTGGGTGTCAGGATCTTACCTGAGTCGTGTGAGGGAATTACAACACAGGACCAAAACTGCTTAAAATAGAAGAGCGGAAATCACTGCTCTCAAATTGTCCCTCAGGTGCTCGCCATGACATCAGCATCAGACTTCCTGTGCTCACTCTCTCTCTCTCCCTCTCTCTCCCCCTCTGTCCCTCCCACTCTCTCTCCCTTTCTCCCTCGTTCTCTCTCCTTTCCCTCCCCTACTCCCCACCCCATATCGCAACTCCATGAGCTAAGGCTTTGTAAGGCTGCTTTCGGCTTCAGTGTGATTTTTATCATCCAACACAAAGTTACCCCAGCTGTCTCAACCCTTTCCTTTCTTTGGCCTCCCCTTCCACCATTGAAAGAGCCACTACGGGGCGGTAGGGAGGTGACTTGGTGGACAAAGGCACCTAGAGCTGACTTCAACCCTAGGAGCCCACATGGTGGAAGGAGAGAATTGACCCCCAAGAATTGTCCTCTGACCTCACAAAATGAATACAAAGAAATAATTTAATGTTTTCAAAAGGCTCAGGGCAGGCTTCGCACAAAACACCCAGCAACTTCATCCCAAGTGTCCCTTCTATTACCATCTTCTGGATCCAGTTCTTAGACTCCTCAGAAAATCTCTCTCCTTCTGGGCATGACGTCTCATGACAGCCCAGGCCTCAGAACGCTGACTCTCGAGAACTGCAGCTAGTTCTGGTGAGCCCGGACTGCAGAAAGATGTCTGAGACCTAAGCAGAGTGGTGAATGTCTTTTATCCCGCACGCTTTGAGGCAGAGGCAGGCAGATTTCTTTGAGTTCCAGGGTAGCCTGGGCTACCTAGTAAGGCACTGTCTCAAAAGGAGAGAAGGAAAGGCCCCCTGAAACAATAGCCCACTCTTCACACACCGTTCTCCAAGAACAGGCGGCGCACTGTCCTTCAGAGTGAACCCCGGGATGAAGAGTTCCTGTGTACACATCCATTTGGAGAGCATGTCCCTTACATGCCGGACTGCCCTGACATGCTGTGACCAAAACTCGCTAATCTCTGTCTCCGGGGCCATCTTTCACCTGTGGACTGGGGCTCATATGAGCTGTGCCTCGTACAGTGTTTCAGCGTTGGAGTGAAGTGGTTGTACATGTTGAAGCCTGGGGACACTGGTGTTGCTTACAGCCATGGTGGCTATTGTGGGGTGTAGGCTGCACAGGCAGTGTGTTGTTACCGCTCAGCAGGCGTCCATGGCTCCCTGTGAATTGCAGAGCCTTCCTTCCTGAAGACCTGTTACAAAAAACAACGCCCAGGGGCTGGAAAGATGGCTCCATCAGCTAAGAGTTCATTACTGCTCTTTCAAAGGGACCCAAGTTTGAATCTTGTAATCCCTACCAGGCAGCTCACAAACCACCTGTTGTGATCAGCTCCACCAGATCCCACACCCTCTTCTGGCCTCTTCAGGTACCCTCACTCCTATGCACAAACCTGCACTCAAATCCACACATGACTGATCGATGATGAGGATGATAATGATTATGATTAATAATAATAATAATAATAATAATAATAATAATAATAATAATAATAATAAAAACTCCATCTCTCACTGGCCAGGTCCCACACATCTTTATCCCTGAGTCATAAACAGGCTGAGGACACACGCATTCACCTTCATACATTTAAGCACTCATCTGCATGCATACATGTACTTACACAGACATGCACCTACACACATGTAGCACACACACACACACACACACACACACACACACACACATTATGGTGCTTACTACCTGATGCCCCCCAAAACCCTGTGAGAAGAAAACAGAAAACCTCATCCCCAGAGCCCAGTTGCCTAGCACCCAGCACAGGGTGTCTTCCGACCACCAGCGGACACGGTGATCCTCTGAAACACAGTCCGCATGAGAAAAAGAGGCCTAGGGAGAGCCGGCACTCACGTGTGTGTACACACCTGTGCTCCTGTGCAGACTGCTGGGTTGCCCGACCATCTGCGGATGTACACAGTGGTGTGTTCGAATGTCTGTGGGTGGTGCAGGAGTACACTCTGCTTGTGGCGTGTGTGCCATACACATGCACACGTGCACACACGCCCTTCCTCCACGTGAGCGTCTGGCACACATCTCCAGGCATCTGATTTATTAACCAGGACAATACAAGGAGAGCTCGCCTATTATTTCTGGTGTCCGCATCAATTCCTGACAGCTTCGTGGAATTGGAATATCTTATTTAATGCGAGTAAGAATCATTTTAAATATCAACTGTGACACCCAAGGACTCCAACCAAAAAGGGCATTGTGTGCTCCACCAAGCACTGGAAACGATGCGGCTCTCGTCGGGCAATTATTTGCTAGTTTTCCTGTCTCTTGTCTCTTAAAAAATCCAATTATCCGTGGCGGTCCCGCCCCCCCCCCCATGGCTACGCTGGTCAGTCTCCCCCACCCCTCTCTTCATCTAGGAAGAGTAGGCTGAAGGGCGGGGGTCCCACTGGGTTAAAATCAGGAACTCAGTCTTACAAACCTCAGGAGAGCCGTGCATTCTTGATGTGGCTTCCTGCCCGGCCCCGAACCTCTTCCCTTCATCCTTCTGCCTCCCAGCAACCTTGGGTCAGCTAACTGAGAAAAAGCAAAGCCCCCTCTGTCCTGAAGAGTACCCATGCTCTGCCACTGTGACAAAGCCCAAGGCAGCTCTGGATGAGCCGAGGGAGAATCTCTAAACAGCCACAGAGCAGGGGGCCCAGCTTGCCTGATTATAAAGGAGAGGGAGCGGACGTTTGAATTTGCTCTCGTTTGCGTAAAGAAGTTTCGAACACATATTTGAGAAGCTCCTGACTGTGAGCTTCCCCACGCGTGGGTTACAGGTCGTCAGTGACCGGCAGCTGAGGTGTAAGGAGCGTGGCACCACGTTTTCTGTCTCATTCTTTGAGTTTTGACTCATGTGGAAAAACTCTTATAATAAAATAAGCAAACCTTTGAAGAGACTGGAGCGGGACGAGTCCATGTCTGTGGAGCCAGGCTCAGGCTCCACTCCCTCGAGAATCAAAGGAAGGTGACTCGGCTAAGGGTTTGGAAGCCAGGCAAGGAAGTCTGAGCTCTCCTGGTGATTAGAACGAGGATCATATATATCCCTCTTCTTGGGTATGATTCTCCCCATTGTCAGCCTAGAACCTTCCACCAGTGGCCCTTACATTTGCTCTCATTCAACAGGCTTTTGTGCAGAAGCTGCCCTGTGCCTAGAGAGGCTCACATCTAAGATGGCCACCTTCGCACCCATTTTACAGATAGGGATGCTGAGGGGCAAAAGCTTCCATAGCTCATCCAAATGAACAGGCGTGAAAGTCTAGCCTGCATCTCCCCTGCAGGAGAGTCCCGGCACCGGTCTCCCTCAGCACATTTTCTCTTGGTGTGGCAGGGGCTGTGGGGAGCTGTTCATTCATGAGATTTCATCTGCGATTGCTCCTAATGGACCTGGCTGGCTCTTCTGGTCCCTTGCTAGCCAAGTGGCCACAGGTGGACTGAGTAGACAGAGCTGTGGCCTGTGTGTGTGTGTGTGTGTGTGTGTGTGTGTGTGTGTGTGTGTGTGTGTCCTGGCAGCCATAGCAGGGGACATAGTGACAATAATGAATCTGGTTATTGTCATTACTCGGGCTGCTTATAGTGTGTGCTGAGTGTGCAAACCAAGACCCTGGCTAGCTGACTCCCTCCCATCCCTGGCGGGGTGACAAGCGCCGAATTCTGCTGCTGTGAATAGGGCTCCCCTGGTAGAGAGGCAGTGAGGAGACGTGTTACTTTAAATAATGGTACCCGCAAGCCTGAAATAGGTCTCCCAGGCTGGAGCAGTAGCATGCAGGCAGTCTGTGAGAGGAAGGCGGCAAGAGTGACTGAGACAGGGCTCTGCCCGCGCTGCTGGGCCAGGGACCAGGGAGCGCACCGACCCTCCCTCCGCTACAGGAATCAGAGGAAGTGACCAACAGCCTGTGTCCTTCCTCATGACTCCAGGTGGGGCCCGGGGCCGTCTGGCTGAGGAGAACACGGATGTCAGTCTTCGGCAGACATTGGGTTTCATTAAAGTTTAAATTTCGCCACGCATCACTGACACTGGCAAACAAATTCAGCTTGAACGAGTCCCTGGTGCCTTTTTTGTAATGTGTACTTAAGTTCTATACACAAAGTAGCACTTTTTAAATTTTATCTGTAAAATAAAAGCGACCTGTGTATATGATAAGGATGATTCCAGTGGCATAGAAAAAACATACCATCAAAGAAGTACACATGTCCCTCTTCCAATCTCAGTCCCGAACTCTTTCCCAAAAGAGAAATAATACATTATTGATGTACCATCTCAAAAATATCTGTGCACCTGTGTGTGGGGTGTAGGCAATCACACATGCACATACAAATGTATATTAGTGTATACCTACACACACAAACATATATACATATATGTATGTATATATATGTATATACACACACATATATATGTACATACATACATACATATTTACTGTTTCCATTTATCCAAATGATATAATACCAAATAATGTCCTAACACGTACTATTTTTTTTAACTTGGGAATAGGGGACCAGTCTAGGTTGTTTTTATTGTGTTAGTTTGCATAATCCAACCATTTAAGATCTGATAACATTTCACCAAACAGCAACACCAGGGACACATTGTCTCCTTGCCCCTATCTGTCAGCTCTGTGGTTGTTAGCCCCACACACAGCCTTGTACATGTCTTTTGATTCATGTAACTCTCCCATCTCCCTGCTTTGATTTCCTTTCCTCACTCTGGGTGTCTTGGAGACTTTTCTATTTCATCCCACACAGGTGTTCTCTCACTCAGGAACCCAGCATCATTTATTGATCTAATCCAGGTTTGACGGACGCGTCTGTTGCTTCCTATTTCTCTTTGTTTATCTCCGCTATCGAAAGCAGTGACACAGCGAACATCCTTGTACATATTTTTTTTCTGTCTCACTGTTGTGAGCGTAACTAAAGAGCCACCTCCAGGGAGTGCAAGTTCCTGTCAGAGAGTCTACATGTTTTAATTGCTGTAGATTTCTGCCCCAAAGAATGGACCAATTCCCAGTGCCACCAACAAACCTACAGTCATGTTTCCCTTCCCATCCCTTTCCCCTCCTCTTTCCCCCTCCCCCTCCCTCCTCTCTCTCTTTCCCTTCCCCTCACCTCCTTCCCCTCCTCTTTCCCCCTCCCCCTTTCTCTCCTCCCTCCCTTCTCCTCCTCCCCCTCCTCCTCCCCTTTTTCCTTCCTGTTCCCTTCCCCCTCCCCTTTATCCTTGTGTTTTGGCAATCTGACACACAAATGGGTCTTGCTCCGACTTGATTCCTTTCATTATCTTTGAAGCCAAGGATCTTTGCATGAATTTCTCAGCCATTTCTCATTATTTTCCTTCCCCTGGTGTCTTTTTCAACAGTATCAGATTCCACTCTTTGCCTTTTATTTATTATCATTCTGGTAGGGATGTGTGTAAGGAGTGCACATCTGCATAGACACACATGTGGGAGCGCTGAGACCTCTTCTGCCTTTACCTGGGTTCTGGAGACTGGACACAAGTCCTCGAGACTCACCAAGAGAAGGTGTTAGGCCTTTGTACTTTTTCTTCTCTCTCCAGCACTTGACAATATTATTATTTTCTGTTTTATAATGTTTTCTGCTTGATTTCTCTTTGGTTGGTGGGTTTTAATGATCCTGGCAAAGTTAAAAAGTTGACAGTCTTGTGTAGATCCTTTTTTTGGGGGGGGGGGGGTCGGGAGAGGGTTTCTCTGTATAGCCCTGGTGGTCCTGGAACTTTGTAGAACAGGCTGGCCTCAAACTCAGAAATCCACCTGCCTCTGCCTCCCAAGTGCTGGGATTAAAGGCATGCACCACCACTGCCCAGATATAGATATATAGATATAGATATAGACATAGATATAAATATATGTTGGTTTTTCGAGACAGAGTTTCTCTGTGTAGCCCTGGCTATCCATATTTTTAAAGTGCTATTTGTCCATGGTACCCAAGAGTCAGGAACTGCTCCTAGAGACGGGAAAAGCCACAGATGGTGCCTTCATTGAGAAGGTGAGGATGACAGTGACAGTGTGGTATTGTGGAAGGAGAAGATGGTAATCATGATGATGTCAACAGAGATGACAATAATCATGGTGGTGGTGATGATGGTGGTGATGTCATAACGGTGATGGTGGCAGTGATAATAGTTATTACGGTGATAGCAATGAGATGGTGATGATGGATAGGATGGTAACCATGATGATAACAGGGTAGCAACAGAAATAATGATGGGGTAATGATTATGGCAATGGTGGTTGTGGTAGAGGTGTTGGCACTGATATTGGTGATGATGGTCATGATGAAGACAGAGATGGCAAGAATAATAATGGTGCCAAAAGTGGTGGAAATGTTTATGATAACAGTGACAGTGATGGCAGTTGATGATTGTTAATGGTGATTATAATGGTAATAGTAATTATCCTACTAATTATGGTAACGATGGTGATATGATGGTGACAGTTATGGTGAAGTGATAATGATGATGGGGGAGGAGAAGTGGTGGCGATGGTAATAATCACCATGGTGATGGTGGTGATGGTGGTGGTGGTAGTTATGACCATGCAGTGACGGTGGTGATGGTGACGGTGGTGCCAGAGATGGTAGTGACATTGACGGTGGCGATAATGGTAGCCGCGACAATGATAACGATGATGGTGGGTCCAGACCACGATTCTTATAAAACTGGCAACTCCTATGAGTGAACTACAGCATCCCAGCCTTGGCGTACCCTGGAAATAGATGGTTATTAAATTGTCCATCAAGGTAGCTGGATAAATCAAGGACCCTGAGTACTGCAGAAAGATATCAACGATCCCAACTCCTCTTTCTTCTGAGGACCCTGCTGGACCATTGCCTAACAATGCAAAAGGAAATATCTCAGGGCCGCCATTCCCATCAACGCTGTAAAGTCCCCATGTGCCTAGCGCCTCACTGTTAGGAGCCTCTTCACTGACCTGCATGCATCCTGCCTCTCTGTAAAGCAACTTTGCCATACACCTGCTCTCCAGCCACCCGCTCACCAGTGCCAGCTCTGTGGTGAGGGCGACAAGTGCCTGATGCGCTGACTGAGGGTTTGGCACTGAGTGAGGCACAGGAGTGAAAGCCAAGTCCGCCGGCTCAGCAGGCTCCGTCCCCAGCTCTACTGTGCAGCACCGTATGGGAAGAGCTGAGGGAGAACACTTGGGGAGATGTGTGAATTTCCCTGCCTCTCTCGCCTGTCTCTTCTGATTAATACTTACAAAACAGCTTTGCACCTGGCCAAAAACCAAATGGCCCTGTCTTTCTCAATGAGTCATAAGCAGGAAGGGACAACAGCCTCTAACGAAAAGCCTAGGAGGTGTGGCCATGGACAGGGAGGTGTGGCCATGGGCAGGGAGGCGTGGCCATGGGTAGGGGGCGTGGTCATGGATAGAATCAGACTTTAAACTGAATCCTACACAGCTGAGCAAAGTCCTGTGGCTTGTGGGATGGATCGCATCCTACTGATAAGGACCTTGCTGGAATCCCATATTCAGAATAAGGTGATCCCATGACCTTTGACCCCGAGCCCAACTTGACCTCTGCACCTCTGAAACCACCTACTTCACTTAATTGTCTATCTCATCTGTCCCTCAGGTACATGATTACCAGCCTGGACCGCACCCACGCTGGCTTCTACCGCTGCATCGTGCGTAACCGGATGGGAGCCCTGCTACAGCGGCAGACTGAGGTCCAGGTGGCCTGTAAGTAAGGTGGGGGACTGGGACAATACTCCTGCCTGCTACCCCTGCTAGCACTTCCTGCATGGCCAGGCCAGTCCTTTCTTGTTACATCTGGTAGAACCAAGGCCCTGAGAGGGCATGGGAGCTCTATAATGTCACACAGCATCTCTCTGTGACAAGGCTGGAGAGTCAAGCACTCCCTGGCACTTTGTTTCAGAAAAGCATGACCTGACCCTGTCATTCTCTAGCTCATTCAGTGGGAGCAATGGTAGCCTTGACTTTAGTGCCCTCCAGGTTGCTCATCTGGAGCAGTGATAACATAGGGGTCCCGTGACCATCAAGAGGTACTGGGAGATCTCTCAAGATGCCCCACTCTATGAGGGGTCCAGGGAATGATGCACTGGGGCTCGCAGAAGTACCAAGGGAACTGCTTCTTGCTACAAAGGAGACACATTGAGGGCTCTTTTAAGCTGGCCAATGGCACACTGGTGGTCAGAGAAGTCTGGAAAGACTTCATGGGTTTTCCAATAAAAGCCGTCTACCTCTGAAAAGTAACGGCGAGTAAATAACAGGAGAGGCCGCTGTGGGGAGAGAAGTCGGGGGTAGAGAGTGCTCAGAGAACCTCATAGTGCTGCCAGAGAGTGCGTGTGATAATTAGAGAAAGCAGCTATAATCAAAAGTGGAGGACTGGCCGGTCCATAAACCAGCATTAAAGGCAACTCCATTCACGCCCTAAGAGCAAAGCCTGAATCTCAACACTGAATTTCAGGAAGCTGACAGCACCAGCTGGAGGAAGCCACAGGGCATCTTCCTTTAGTGCCAGGCATGCCCACCTTGTGACATTTTGACATAATGTTCTCATTTATAAAATGGACTCTCAAAAAACATGCATTCAAATTATAAAGAAACACACACACACACACACACACACCCCTCATGTTTGAAGTATGATTCTGATTTTATGTTGGCCACACTCATAGCTATTCTAGGGCACATGAAGCCCATGGACTGAACTGGACACACTAACTTCTCGTCATCCCAGAGTCTTGTGAGCAGATGGAGCAGGGACGCCTCCAGAGAGAGACCGTGTTCCCAGTGTGCATGCCCATGTGCACATGAGTGTATGCACATGTTCCAGTGTCTTCATAAAGGCTGATCTGCCTTTTGGTTCATGCGTGTAAAGAGAATGAATATGTCTAGCATTGGCACATATACATGTGTCTTGAATACATATGTCTGGGTCAATCTGCCTTAATACAGCGGGACACATGTTTATGCAGGTATGTGTCCTCGCATTGCATTGCTTTGTATGTGTAAATGTCTGCTCAGGTATATCTATAAATCCGTAGCTGGTGCTCACATGTATCTGTGTGCATGCATCTGGAGAGAGATATAGATTGTGGGAGAGAAAATGCTCTCCCAGCTTTGTCAGTCAGTCAGTGTCTGTCTGTCTGCTGTCTCTGTCTTCTTGCACTAGGACACCATTCTGAGAGTGAAGGGTATGGGGTGTTTTCCCCAATCCTTCTCTCACCCCTCCCTTGTCTGCTGTGTCCACCTGGGGGCAGCAGGGGCAGGAGAGAAACTCAGTCCTGTGACCTCAAGCTACTTGCTCCCCGGTGGCTTTTCTAGGGACCCTGGAACTGATAGGCCCCACCCCAGCTCCTGCCTCTCTCTAGAGAGGGCTTGTGACTTGTGTTCTAATGAGAAATTAATAAGGCAGCTGCCTAACAACTAATGATAATGGCAAAGTGGTTTTGAAAAAAAAAGTTTTTTTTTTACATGTTTTTAATTACAGCAATTAGGAGGAGTCAATAAAACATCTCCCTGACCAAACCCCCTCCCTGGCCCCACTCAGAGCCTCTTCTTTGTAGTTTTAAAGTCACCATAAATTCCTGCCATTGAGCGGGTAGAATGAATGGCCAGGAGGTTGGAAAGCTCTTCAGACTCAGGATTCCCCTGAGCTTTTACCACATTCAGGGCCTCTCTGCTCCCCTCCCCTGCTCTCTTCCCCTCCCCTAGACCTTGCCAGCAATGGAACTTGCCGTACCACCCACCTCATCCCATCCCACAATGCCAAGCTCAACCATACAGGGGCACGGTAGGGTAAGGGCCTGCTTGTCCCGGGAGCCAGATCCACTTCCAACTACTCATTCAAAGTGGGGTTCAGGGTCCCTCTGAAGTCACAAGGACTGGGGCAGCACTCAAATGCCTCTGGCTGGCCTGCTTTTCCTCATTTCCCATCTACAGCATGAGTGTGAATAAAGGATGTGATAGTGGGGACTGTGCAGCTACTTGGGGCAATGGGACAGGTTTGTCATGAGCACTCATTACTGATGGCTGTAGCGAGCCAGGCGTAGTGGCACATGCCTGCCATCCCTGGACTTAGGACTCTGGGTCAGAGGAATGCCAGTGGGTTACAGGCCAACCTCAGAAACATGGCAGTACCCTGCCTGGAGAAAAATTGAAAAAAATAAATAACTGCAATTGCTGTAGAGTGTCCTACAGTAACCCCAGCACTGTTCCGGGTTGTAATGAAACATAAGCAAGGTCCTATTCTCCAGGAAAGCTAAGCAGTCTGTTAATATAATATAACATTGTGCCATAGTATGTAATATAACATTGTGTCATAATATGTAATATAACATCGTATCATCCTATATAAAATAACACTGTATCATAGTATATAATACTGTATCATAGTATGTAACACTATCCTAGTATATAACATTGTGTCATAGTTTACAATATTGTATCAGAGTATATAATATAACATTGTATCGTGTCATATTATAATTATATATGGCCCTGAATGAATGCAATGTATTACGAGAAAGATGGAGCCATGTGAGAGGAACTGGGGAGGGACAGTAATAGAGAATGGCCACTAAGGATATGGAACTAGGAAGGTGGGTGGGCCACATAGAAGAGAAGAACAGCCCAAGCCAGGGAACAGGAAGGTAAAGGCCCTGTGGTATACTCGAGGGTCTGAGGCCGGGGTGGCTGGAGAAGAGTGAGGGCAGCAGAGAGCATCAGAGGAAAGAATAGGGTTGTAGGACCTTTGGGACAGACTATGGCCCACTAAGCTGTGCTCAGAATGAACTGGAAGACACTGGTGGCTGAGGCAGGCCTGAGATAGGATCCAGTAGAGAGAGGGGTATTGTTTTCATAATAAATGCAGAAAACCACAAGGAGATACTTGGCCATGTACACTCAACTGTCAAAACCCAGAGTCCAACCGGACCACGTGTGAGGGGGCTACACCTATATAACTGGTAAATTGGTGAGATTTTGGAAAGGGGGGGCACAGCCTTCCAGTTGCATCTTTGGAATGAGGCCCTAGAGGTCTCCCCAGAGCCTGTGTCCTGGCAGGGCTGTGAAGGGTTGTGCACAGCATCAGTACCATGTGACCCAATTCCAGACAGCTATAAAGATGATTGAACTCAAAGCCAGGATTTCAGGAGGCGATGCCACAAAACCACATTATCCCCCACTCCCCAAAAAAATCACAAGGAACTACAGAGTAATCACAGGAGTGACTGTTTAAAATTAGGTTGAATTAGCCATGAAAAGCTGAATAACACTATTTGTGAAGACATAAGTAAGTGGCCCAGCATTCCAAAGAGAGGTTAGCCCTCAAGAGGGCAGAACATGGTGGGGAGGCTGTGAGGGGAAGGGATCTGAGTCCCAACAGGGCCATGACTTTTGTGTAGACGTTGTGGTACAGGCAGGGTGTTGACTACGTTCTTCAAATTATAAATATAGTTATATTCGCATTCGTATGCATGATCCATCTCAAGATTTAAAGCTAAGTAAGTGCAGACAGGTACTCTGCAATAGACTTCCTACCTTCTGGGCCCTTTTAAGCTCTAACAAAGACATCAAGAGTAAGCTCCAGGCCACATCCCGCTGTGCCTCAGGCCACAGTCCTCTGCTCTGAGGGAGCTTATCTGGAAGGCTGGATAGGCCCTGCGGGGCATAACATGGTGGGCGGGTAGATGGATTAACGGCATTTAGAGAGTTAGCAATGAGAGTGGAGAAAGTCCTCAGGGAACCTGGACCCAGCCTGTCCTCCCTTCCTCAGCCCAGCTCCTGCAGGCTGGCCTCCTTATTACCTCCCCTTGGTCACTTCAGCACATCCCAGCTGTGTGCCCGGGGCTGAAAGGGGCAGGTGTATACACTGGGTGCTGCCTGCTTGGGCCAGGGCTCTCTGAGCAGATCCTAGAGCTCCTGGGGCCTGGGAGTCACAGTGAGGAGGGAACTCTGTAAAGTAGAGGGTAAAGGATGGGGTCTGTGCAGAGGGACCAAGGCTAGCCCAGCCCAGCCTTCCTCCTACTGTAAACATATATGTGTGCTCACCCACAGTCATCCACACACATGTGAAAACATATCCAACTATCCAGACCATCACACACATGGCCACATACAATCCATCAATTCATACATACAAATAGCACATGTACATGGGAACATAAACATATATAATTCAATAATCCATCCCTCTGTCTCTTTTCATCTACACACTCCACTATCAATCCTGTCCTCCACCCATCCATTCCCCCATGCATCTCTCCATCTCTCATCCATGCAGGGACCTCGCCCTGCTGACCTTCTGCTTGCTGCCTATACCCTCTCCTTCTGTCCTACCCTAGCACTTTTTCCTTACAACACACATACACACATGAGCACACATGTCCACACATATATACACAATACACACAGCTACACATGCGCACATAAGTGCATACATGTACACAGGCATGTACACACGTGCCTGTGCATATACACAATGCACATACATATACATGAGCACACATATGCACATATGAGCACACATGCAAACATGCACATACATTCATTTACACGTGTGCACACACACATTCACAATGTGCACGCACATACACACATGCACACACACCTAGATATACCTGACCCTTATTTATGTCTCAGCTTAAAAGATGCCTCACACACACACACCAGCCTGAGGAAGGTCTTGCTAGCACATCTCAGAGAACTCTGTCCCTTCCTTCCCAGCAGTTGTTGCAGATGCCACTAAACACATACTTGTGAATTTGTCTGCTGGGCCAGATTGTAAGTTCAATAATCAGCTCAGTAACAGGTCTTTCTTTTTCTTTAAAATGTTTTTTTTTTTATTGTATGAGTGTGTGTGCGCCCATGTGAGTCTATGATACCATGTGAATGCAGAGACTAGGAGAAGGCACAAGATCCTTGGGAACTGGAGTTACAGATTGTTGTGCATCAACATCTGGATGCTGGGAGCTTCATCCCGGTCCCCTGGAAGAGCAGTATGGGCTCTCACTTTCATCAGCACCTCCACAGAGCCCTCCTGACACACAGTAGGGCTCCATCAGGAGCTGGTGGTTCCAGGCAGAGCAAGGACATAGCCAGTTGGTAGACAATTGCTTCTGAAAACAACAGTCTCCAGATGCCTGGCCATGCTGATCGCCTAGGAGGAGGTAGGAAAGAGCTCCGGTTTCTGTGGAGACTGTGGATCGAAGCCGAGGCAGGGGGGGTATGCAGAGGGAAGCGGCACTGTGCTAGACCCTAACTGCTTAATGTTGGATCAGCCGCTTCATCTCCATGAACCTTCATTTCCTCGAAGACCAAATGGAGCCAATAAAACAAGAGAGAGTGGAGAGAAGGAAACACCATTATCATGAAATTGCTCTAAATTGTTTAAATCTATCTTCTGAGTTCTGTGAAAAGTTTTTTTTAAATAGAGAAAAATTATTATAAGAACTTAAATCAGCATGATTTATTGATGTGATCTTTTTATAGATAGAGCCAAGTAATAGAAATTAATAAACAACTAAAAACTCGTATTTATTAAAATCTAGCCTGTCACATTATTGGAGGCTCAAATGAGATAATGCATTCACAGTCTGTCCGGAAAGAAACCCAGCGTAGGGTAAATGCTTGGTTCTCATTCTATTTGGCTGGTTTGGGATAATCTTTGTTGAGGAGGTAATGTTTACACTAAATCATGAAAAATATACAGGATTCCAGCATTTTAATGCTGAAAATATTAGATATACTTATTTGGCAGTTTTATACACTCTTCCCGTATTCATGGCGGCATAACAAATGACCCCAAGACACCACAGTGCAGAGCACGATTTTAATGCTCACACGGTCAGTGAGTCTGGAGTCTGGACAGAGCACAATGGGGACAAGGTCCAGCAGGTCCAGCCTAGTGGCAACTGAGATCTCCGTGGTAGACACAAAGGCTGCAGGTGAAGTCACAGGTCCCATCCAGGAATCCAGTGGTGGTGGCAAGCACCTGGGAGCCTCAGTTCTCCTCCAGCAAGGTGATCCAGTGCACACCCAGTTGAGCTTCCTCATGACATGGTGACTGGATTCTAAGGGCAGGTGTCTGTCAAGTAGAGCCAGGTAGATGGCATCTCCTTTGAATAACTTCACCTTTAAAACCACAGAGTGTTGCTCCCAGCATGTTCTATTGATAGAGCAGTCTCAAGCCCTCAAGACTCAAGGGATACGTGGGAGAAGTATGAGTCACACTATAACAAGAGCATGTGGGAAGGGGGATAAATATTGATTCAGGCACCTTGGGGAAGATGCAATCTGGCATATACACACCGTCTCACTTCCTCAGTGCAGCGCGTGAGGAAGGCACCCTTATGTTTCTCCTTTACAGGAAAGGGGAAATTATAGTTCCACAAGGTCAAGGGTCAAAGGCTTGGGGACATATAGGGCTAGGATTTGAACTCGACCCTTGAAGTCTCCAAATGTATATGGTGCCTGCTAAAGTTCTGACAAGGGTGTCGTCAGCAGCTCTTTTCTTTTAAAACACCAAGTTGGTTCCATTATGTAGGATGCTGGAGAGCCAAGGTACGGTGGTGAGCTATGACTCATCCCGTGGCTTCTAGGCAGGTGCCTAGCAAAAGCAAAGCCTAGCCGTGGGAAGTAGGGTGTATGTCACCTAAGGCATCGAGATAAGGCGTCAAAGCAGCAAGGCTGCTTGCAGTCTGGTTACGGAGGACCCTGAATACAAGCAAAGAGGACCTAGACTTTCCTGGAACAATAAGGAGACCACATAGGCTCTAAATGAGGCAAACACACACACACACACACACACACACACACACAGGCACGCACGCCAGGACAGTGTATGGGGTGGGGGTTGGGTGATGTAGACTGGGAGTCAGCGGCTCAAGGAATGAATGGGCTAACATGGGGGGGGGCGCCTTGGTCCATGAAGCAACACCCAAAGGAAGGGGCTGAGGACTTTGTGGGAGATAGGGAAAGGAACAGCAATAACTCCAAGGATTTAAGCTCAAGTGATTGGGGCAAAGGGACAGATACAGGATAAAAAGGAGAGCTTGTTGAGCAGATAGCAAGGTCTCCCTATCCCCCGCCCCCCACCATGACCATTCAACCCATGTCCAATCCATACCCACCCCAGCTCACCCCCCAACAGACTGTTGGGAATAGAGCCTTGGAGCCCAGGGAAGAGTTGGAGCTGGAAACGAGAAGTCAGTCACGGTTAGATGAGCCACCACTGGATCAGGGTGTCTAAGACGGTCAACTCCAGGCTGGAGAAAATGAACATGAGCATCAACCGCCTTACATCTAGGTATACTGCAGCATCCGCAAGCAACGGAATCAGGACTCGGAGGCCCAGGGGTGTTCCACGGGGTCTCTCATGACCTGGGAAAGTGAGAAGTAGGGAGTATCCTGGTGGCTCACCAAGTCCCCCAGTGAGTCTGCTTGTGATGGGGTAGAAGGGCCCAGGGCTGCCTTCAGCCAGTACAGCAGTTGGCTCGCGCCTGAGACACTAAAAAGATATACTGGGGCTGGAATCCAACGCACTCCAGCTTCACCTCTGGAAAAACAAGAGGTCCTAAAGGAGACCCTGAGTGACTCGGAGGACCAGGTTGATCGCGGACAGGAAGAAGAGGCTATGGTGTCAGGAGTTGACAGTTTCTGCCTCAGTAGGACATGTGTCTTTGTGGTTAGGAAGGGGACCCTGGTTGAAGTACAAACTAAGGCCCTGGAAGCCACAGTCTGAACTTCCAGTACATATAGGTATGCTAGTCTGGTGACCCTAGGTCTAGGAGTGCCATAGTAATAGATTAGAGGCTGGCTCAGGTACTAACTGAGGTATTGCCATCCACACGCCATACCAAAGAAATGGGGAGCTTTGGGGGCAGGGATCCCAACAGCAGTTTTTAGCTCTGGTACTCCCGATACACAGTCAAGCACTGTCACAGGTGAGCACAGATGCTCGTCACCGATCAGGCAAGTTCAGGGCTTCCCTCTGCGTGTCTCAAGGCACCCAGGGTACTTCATGCATTGTGCTTGGTGTCTCGATGATACACATTCATTGTCAAGGTGAAGGAAACCCAGATATTCCCTCCCAAAGCCCACTCGAAGACGCTGCTGTGGAAGCCAGTCCCTTCACTCCAGCCCAGCGGGCAGGAAGGCATGGGACCAGAAGACACACCCCAGTGATTTCTGCATTCTCTGTTCTCCTCCCGACTCACAGAAGAGCAGGGCCAGGAGCAATGACTCCACTTACCTGTGGAGTGTTTATGTTCAGAGAAGCAGGTGTTGATGTGACCCTCCTCTCTGCCTATGGGCACAGAGGTCCAGACCCACAATTCCACAGCCTAATCCCCTGCAGTACTGAATTAGTCCCACAGGGCAGGGAAGGGGAAAGGGCAACCTAATGCCAGAGTTCAGGGTCTGAGTTCAAATCCTGACTATGTTCCTTGCTAGCAATATGACCTGACCCAGGTTAATTAACTTAGCTGAGCCAGTCTGAGCAGGTTTTTTTTCCCATTGTAAAATGTGTGAAATAATGATAAGCCTCTCGTGGCTGTTGGCTAAATCAATTGTGTCAAGGATACATGGGTCCAAATTACACAAAACCTAAATGTCAAAGCGGGACACATCACACAGGCTGCTAGCAGAAGTGTTCAATATCATGCCCTGTGAGAGACCGTATCATCTATGACGTCAGGCTGTATTCATAGCTATCCTGGGATGTGTGCAGCCAGGGGAGGGCACGGGTCGGAAACACCTGATGGGATGTGGGACACTCCAAGAGAGAGGGGAGCCTCTGTTTCTTCGTGATCATCCTCTTGACAATATTCTTTCTCTGCCAGCCAGTCCCTGAGAATGGACTGCCCTTCTGACCTCTGCACCTCCCCTCCCTACAGACATGGGGAGCTTTGAGGAAGGCGAGAAGCGCCAGGGTGTGAACCACGGAGAAGCTGCTGTCATCAGGGCACCTCGCATTTCCAGCTTCCCTCGGCCACAGGTGACCTGGTTCCGTGACGGACGCAAGATACCCCCCAGCAGCCGCATGTAAGGAAGGCCCTACTCTGGTTAGACTGGGGGGTGAAGGGAGGGGCTGTCCTGAGGGACAGAGGAGGGAGGTCTGGGGCCAGATGGAGTCTCCAAATGCAGAGGAGGGCCGTTCCTACAGAAACTTCTCAGTGATTCTGTTACACAGCCAGCTGGGCGCTCCCCTGAGTGGTGAGAGAAGTTTGGTTTATGAGGGGTTTGCTTGGAATATGCGTGCAAGAACCAGGGCGTTGCCTCCACACTCAACCTGAGAATAAGTCTGCTCCCAGAGGATTTAAGACACCCAAACATGCCCATGCAAAGGCGCTGTTGTCATAGTAACAGGCCCAGGACTCGGGCCATGATGGGTTGGGTGCGTGCAGGTGTTTATGTTTGACGGGTATGACTGGACTTGCTCTGTGTGTGTTTAGACAACAAGGAGTTGCTGTGGCCAGGGGAAGGCTGGAGGAGACACACACAACTCTTTCAGCATGCACAAAGACCCTTCTGTCTTCCCCTGGCCTCAACTGTGTGCTCAGCAGTGAAGCCAATACCTTTCACACACACACACACACACACACACACACACACACACCCTCAGCAGGCCTCCACAGATAGCATGCTCTCCTCCTGAGCTGCCCACTGTCCAGAGCTAGCTCAGGCTTTCCTCTCAACTGCTCCACTCCCAACACTCCCTTCCCTGGAGAAAGCCTATCTTCTCCCAACCTGCCTCCCAACATGCAACCTTTGCAGACCACATGGAGCTCTGCGGACCCCTCCACCCTAGTCTGTAGGGAGTAGAGGGAGATGGGGACAGGCTTGCCTTTGGGACGCATCAAACCTTACCATCAAAGCACAACAATGATAGTATAGTAACACAGCAACTGCAGAGGCTGTAGGATGGAGTTACGTTCTCAGGACTATGCTAAGCACACACACACACGCACACACGCACACACACGCACACACACACACACAGAGACACACACACGCACACACACACACACACACGCACACACACACGCGCGTGCACACACACACACACACACACACGCACACACACACACACGCACACGCACAGAGGTTTCCTGACGCAGCCTGCAAGGAAAGATGCTCTCTGTCTTGATCACTTCCCTATCTCAACTTCGCTGCTCAGTGCTCAACCCTCCCAACAGCCCTATGAGGCAGCTGACTTTATCCCACAGCAACTATAAACCTGAGGTTTAACTACTTTTCTAGATCCCTCCTAGCTGCCGAGTGGAGATAATCCGGGCCTTCTGTGGAACATATGTGCAGGCAAGCACACAGACACAAGGAAGTGACTGTGTTTCATAGAGCTGATCCTGACACAGCCATTCTCAATCTGGCCCCCGTGGGAGCATTGAAATGAACCAGTCCTCAGGTTCTTGCCTAAGGCACTCTGATTCCATTTAAATGGGATGCTCTTTGGCTGTCAGAAATTTTTAAAGCTCCCTGTTTGATTCCATCGTGCAGCCAGAATTGAGAACCATCCTCCGAGCTGGGCTTCACGGCACAAGCCATTAATCCCAGCACTTGGGAGGTTGAGGCAGGCCGATCCCTGAATTGGAGGCCAGCCTGGTCTACAGAGTGAGTTCCAGGACAGCCAGGGCTATACAGTGAGAAGCTGTGTTGAAAAAAACAAAAAAGCAAAGGAAAAGAAAACCATCCTCAACATGTATCAGCCATCTTTCGCCACAATGTAGCTGTGTAACAAACCATCTTAATAGATCGCTAAGGAACATTTGCTGTGTTTTGTTAGGAGTGTGAAGATTGGTGGTTTAGGTTGGTGCGCCGGTGAGGTGCTTCTCATGGTTGGGCTCGTTTGTCTGGGGTTATCTCCCATTGACTGTTTTTCCCATTGGAGATGGCCTTTTGCTTGGTGGCAGGTCATTCAGCCATGTTCCACAGGTTCATCCTCTAGCCAGACGGCCCCAAACTATTATCTGGATACTTTGGAAGAGAAAGAAGGGAAATGCACACATATTAACCCCCCACTCACATCCCACTGGCAGAAACCATGACATGCAAAATTCGGACAGAAGGCTCTCTGTGTCCACACCACTAGGCCATCAGTTTCTTCATGAACAGAAGGCCAGCAGGCAGCATGAGGCATGGGTACCCAACAAGGGAAAGGGTAGAGTGTACTGCAGGTGAACAGGTGTCAAAGTGTGCCCCCTCCCCTTAAACCTAAAACTCAATAAAGCCAGTTGAATGGATCACCCATCATGCAGATATTGACATCACATTGTGGAAGGGACATGTTCTGCCACCACACAGGAACTGGGACATGTCAGTGAGTCACAATCCCATCTTAACTCCATTTCTGAGTGTAGCTCTTGGACCCCAGGTGTATCCATCCTGCAGGCAAATCAATTGGCCTGGCTGCCTGGAACTCAGAGCTGGAAGCAAATCGAACCTCATGCTTTGACTAGTACTGTCTGCTCTGACTATGAAAGAGGGCATGCTGGCACATGTGCAGAGGTAGATGAATCCTTTGCTTCCGGCTCTCTCCTATGGTCACTTTCCCATCCTCCACACTACCTGCTTCTCATGCCAACAGGCTACAACAACCTTGGCCTGCACAGGTGTGTGTGTGTGTGTGTGTGTGTATACACTCTCTCTCTGTGACCACTCCCGCCCACTTTCATAAACACATCCACCAAATTTGTGATGAAGCACTGGAGTGGTTTCATTTTGGTAATTACGGTGAATTAATATTCATAGGTAAGCAGGGCGGCTCCCTGGAAGCCAGTCCCCTGTATCCGTGTGCTGGTGCTCAATATCTGATAAGTGATATTAACTGGCAAGGCTCCACTATCTACAGAGTGCCTCTTACCACTGGGCAGAATGCAGATTGGCCCCAAGCCTGCCGGTGAAAGGGGACATGATTCCTAACAGAGTCACACACTGGGAGCTCTGGGCACACTCTAGGATGGCTTACTCTCTCCTTAATTAAATTATGAATCCATTACTCTCAGAGCTGAGAAAGGAGGATGCTGAATGAGAGAGCAACACATTAGAGGCAGAGCTAGGGCCCGCCAATCATGGTGAACCGGAAGAAGAGGAGAGGACCCAGCCCCTGCTAAGAGGGCTACTGGTGAACCTTGCTATTGGTGCCCTACTCAGAGTTTCTTTTTCCAGCTTCTCCCAGTGTGAGCACATATATGGTGTAGCAGGGTGGATGCTGTGGGCATACTGGAAATGAGCCATTTCATCCTTCCACAGTTACCTCAAAAGGGACAGTCAATATGCACAGGGCTGGGGAGCCCTCCTGACAGAATCAAGGTGACAAGTTAAAAGGCCTCTGCCTTTCATGCCACTCCCATGCCCTATGACTTCCCGTACCCTGTGGCTCTCAGGCTCCGTGGCATCTAGGCTAGAGTGCTGGGATGGACAGTGCCAGCCACAGTAACCAGGAGACCACACGCCAGTGAGCTGAAGCCATAGAAGGATGGTTTTACCCATCCAAGTTCTGACCTAGAACAAAGGACAGGGAGATGGCTTCTATGCACAGTCACTTGAAACCTGGGTCACTAGAGCACCGATGTCACCAAAAATGGTCCCCAAAGTCACCCTGCTCCAACAGAGGGGAGGGACTACTCAAGGATGATACAGGTGCTCCCATGGTCCGAGATGAGAGGTGTCCACACAGCCCACCCCCACCCCAGATGACGAAGATGCAGAGCTGTACCTCGCTGCCCAGCAGCCACAGCCTCCACCAGGAGAAGCAACTTAAGGCTCCTCTTCAGACAGGTTTTCACAGTGTCTTAGTCCGCTTTGCATTGTTAACTGCACCAACCTACAGTCTGACTGAGTTATAAAGGGAGGGAGCTGTGTTTTGGCTTCTGGCTCTGGGGGTCCAAGTTCTAGGGTCCTTAGTTGATCATGACCTTGCCATCAGAGTCATGAGGTGGTACAGAGCATCATATGACTAGAAATATAGTATAGGTGTAAGCATGTGCATGTGTGTGCAGGCATATGTGTGTGTGTGTGTGTGTGTGTGTGTGTGTGTGTGTGTGTGTGTGTGTGTGTGTGTGAATCATGGGGATCTGCCCTAATGACCTCACCCAACTCTAACCAGCCCCTACAGTCCCACCTTTAAATGCCAAGGTCAGGAGGTCCCTCACCTCTTTCCATCTCATAATGGGAGACAGAATTATTTCAACTTATTAACACTGGGGAAGACATTCAAAGCAACACCCAGGCCATAGCACTCAGCCTCCCATGTGGTCATCTACAGTCAGACTTGTTCTCTTGGGGGCATGCATCTGGGACCTCAAAGGATACCCACTGAGCAGAGGTCCTGGCCTCTACTCCGCCTTGTCTGTGGTGCTCTCCCACAGCTGTGGCAATCAACCATCCAGCAGTCATGGAGGGTCACTGCTGCTGGTTGAGAACCACATATGATCAGTCACCGTCCCCTGTACATTATTCTGTATTCTGCCTGTCATTAGCTTAGCAAAACCGCCACTCCCATCATGTGTCGAACACCATTTAGAAAACTCCCTATAAGGACAAAAAAAGAGCATAAATCCTGTTCTAGGAAAACTTCAACCCATTCCTAAAATCTCTCCCTTCGCTCATGAATTGCTCCCTCCTCTATTAGTCTGCTCACAAAATGAGCCATCCAAACCCCCAGGGACAAATGGAGAAGACAGTCATAACACACCCAAAGGATGGCTGAAGCCGAGAATGGGAGTCAGGGGCTTTCCCGGTCAAGGAGGGAAGAGTCAGGGTGGGCTCTTTCTCCAGTCCAGAACAGGTGGGTGACCAGACAGTGAGTCCCCTGGGAACTCTGTGAGACCTGCCTCTATAGTACAGTGACTCAGGAAGCTGGATCTACATGAGCCCAATGACCCGAGAGTCCCTCCATCCTGAAGCCAGGCTGTGCCAAGAGGGGGCTGAGGGTGAGGACTGGTAGTGGGCTATTCTTCTGCCAGGAACCAAGTGGCAGAGACAACCGTGAAGCTGGGAGGAGTTTTAGCAAATATTATCTTCCATTTTTTCAAGGACAAAGATGTTGTAGATGGGCCTGTTGCTGTTCTTGTGAACCAGTCTCCTAGAGAATAAAGGAGCCAATCACTGGGCGAGTAGGGGGAACTTCTGGCTGGAAGAAGAGAGGAAGATGGAGAGAGTTAGGCCCTTTTTGGCATGGGGACAGCAGAGGGGTAAGACATAGCTGCTAGAGTTTCCCAGTATCATGGCGAATCCACAAGGATTCGCCACCAGAGGAATTGGATTTTCATAAGGCTGACAAGATTAGGTTTTAGTTGTTGCTCCCAGAGATTGAGTTACCACTGTTTCTGAACTAAGTTTGTGTTGCGTTTTCCTTCACATATCGGCTTGTCTGGGTTCAAGAGAGAAAGGTACAGCAGCAAAGCTGTGGTTTTGCCAGAGGTGTACCACAAAGTCTGTGGGGGATTTGAAGCATGGGGCTGGCGTGGTAACAACTCACCAGTGGGAACCTAGCGAGCTGGGTGGAGAGATTGTGGAGTGCAGAACCAGAGAATCTCCACGAGACAAAACAGGTTGGCCATTGCCTGCCAGTGCATGGCCGGCTAAGCCGCCAAAGCTGAGAGTTGCCAGCTCTAGGGGAAGAACATACCAGTTCATTTTTTTAAATATTTCCTACAGCACAAAGGGACAGGACCCAGATAGCATGGGAGGAAACACATGATCCTCAGAGGCCAGAGCCGCACACCAGAGCTCAACCCCAGCCACACCACCCTACACAGCCCAGACCCTTCTTCCAACTCACAGCTCCCTGCTCCACAATCCACATCTAAGGACAAGGACCCTAGCTGAGACAAGGGGTCCCTCAGATGGGAAGGTGGCCACCATCCCAACCCCACATCTGGCGTTCAACATATTTTAGAATGGGGATTTACATGACCCCAAGGTCCTGAAAGTCCCTCCATTCCTAAACCAGACTGTGCCAGGTGAGGCCTATGGGACTGGGGAGATGGATCAGTTGGTAAAGTGCTTGACTTGCAAGCCTGAAAGCAGATGTGAATACCATCCTAGCACACAGCCTGGGGGCTCCCACTTGTCATCCCAGTACTAGGGAGTCAGAGACAGGAAGATCTCTAGGGTCCCAGCCCCTACACAGCCAGCCTAGCCTACGAGGTGAGTTCCAGACCAGTAAGAGACCCCTGTCTCAAAGTGGGTACCTGAGGAATGACACCCAAGGTGATCTTTAAGACTACACATACAACACATGCACATAGACCCACATAAACATGCATGCATGTTCTTGTGCGCACACACACACACACACACACACACACACACACACACACACTATACTAGCTTGGCTATGATCTTATTCCCATCTCCTCATTAGCTAAAGAGAAAAAGAACTCTGTGAGAAAATAGGACCTCACTAGAGTCCCTAAGCATTGGGGGCAGAGATCTTGCAACCCAACTGCCCAGAACTCTCCCTGATGGTGTGAGGACCCAAGGCCTGAAAATCCCCAAATTCAGAACCAAGGGGGTGGGGACAGCACAGCCAGCCGAGGCGAGAGCTGGGCCAGAGAGACATTAGTGAGGGTGTTTATCTGAGAGCCTGTTTAAAACTCTGTAACATTCACCTAATGGGAAAATTTGAAGAGAATTCAACTGGATTTGTCCTTGTTAAACTAACATTAAGGATGTTTAACAGCTGTCTCGGGCACATCGCATTACAATCCAGAGACAGACGTGGCAAACTAATGGTTTTGTTTGTCATCAGGAGAATGGGTAAGAGAGGCTGGGCAGAGCCGGTGTGGGCAGCACGCCAGAACCACTTCACACCCATGTAAGGGGGACCCCAGCCCCCGGGGTTTCCTGCCTGCTGATCTTGGGATGAGGGGTGGGGAAGGGAAGCAGCCTGGAACAAATGGCCCAGCCCAGTTCACAGGGGAAAGGGAAACTGATTCCCAGTGAGGACACCAGAGGGGCGTGGCCCTCAGAAGTCTGCTTCAGACCAGACTCACCAAGGCCTTTGAGTCTGCTTAAACTGACTTACGAAGCAGCCAATCCCGGGGCTAGAGAGATGGCTTCATCTATAAAGTGCCCTCCCGGGTTGGAGGGATGGTTCAGCGGTTAAGAGCACTGACTGCTCTTCCAGAGGTCCTGAGTTCAATTCCCAGCAACCATGTGGTGGCTCAAAACCATCTGTAATGGGATCTGATGCCTTCTTCTGGTGTGTCTGAAGACAGCGACAGTGTGCTCATTGTACTCATATAAATAAAATAAAATGCTTGCCTTGCAAACACAAGGATCTAAACTTGATCCCCAGTTATATTTGTATGCCCAGAGGTGGGGAGACAGAGGCAGGTTGATCCTTGGGGTTCACTGGCAGTCTAGTCTAGCTGAACCAGTAAGTTCCAGGCCAGTGATCAACCCTGTGTCAACAAACAAGGATGACCACTGAAGTTGACCTCTGGCTTGGACACACGTAAGCACGCACGCACGCACGCACGCACGCACATGCATCGCAGACATGCACAGGCGCATGCGCACCCACGCACACGCATGCGCACTGATCCTGGACTTCATTTTTTGAAATCATTCTTGTCACTCCTCGTTCATTGTTAATCACTCATTCACTCTGTGAACTTTTGGCAAAGGCGACTTCACAGAGCCATCAAGGCTATGACATGGACAGGAACAGAATTCCAAGAGAGTCCAAAAAATGCCCCCAACCGGATCCTAGGGTGTGCTCTGAGGAAGCCTCAGGTTCGGGGATGGAAAGAACAATTGGGACTTAACGGGCTGCACCCCAATCATGGTAGATTCTCAGCAAACACTGGAATAGAGTGTTGGAGGCCCTCTTGGAGGCTGCTCTCCTCTTCCCAGCTACGGGAGCGGGAGCGATTATAATCAAACCACCTACCTCAGATCCCACAGTCGCACAGCCTGCCTGCAAGACCTTTGGGCGCCTGTCCAAAAGAAATCTTCTTGTCTCTCCTCAGAGCCATCACCCTGGAGAACACCCTGGTCATCCTGTCGACGGTGGCTCCTGATGCTGGCCGCTACTACGTGCAGGCGGTTAATGACAAGAACGGAGACAACAAGACCAGCCAGCCCATCACTCTCGCCGTGGAGAGTAAGTAAGCCGGGGACCATCGCTGAGCAGAAACCAGCGGGTCATTAAATCTCGGGAATGGGGCTCCAGGGGGCTGTTGGGAAGATGGAGTGGTAGGGGAGGTAGGGTTAGGGATGGAGGGGTGGAGCTGTCTCCAGAGGAGGAGGAGCCACAGCCTGAGTAGGGAGACAAGGTTAGGAAAGCCAGTGAAGGTCACAGGGGAAAGCGGGGTTATGGAAGGTACTTCTGTGGCAGGCACAGCTCCAGGAAAGGCTAGGCTTATTATAACCACAAACATGTCTATTGGAGGCTAGAGGAAGGTAGAGGCACATGAGGGAATGTGTGCTCACATGTGTGGATGCCAGCCACCCCAGGCTCAGGTGCAGATGGAGATAGCACCCAGGGAGATCGGAAGCTCAATTTTAAAAGAAATACACTAACCGTCTGCCCAGCTGGCACATAAAAGTGCTGTTTCTGCCTGGAGCCAGCGTTTCTGTCAACGGGCTCTTCCCCAAATTTCTACCTCTGCCCACCTTCAGCTGCATGGCTCCCTGTGAGACACAGGCACAAGAGCTCAGCCCAGCATTACCCTGTGCCAGGGTCCTGTGGCACAGAGACACTCCTACTTCCGTTGGAACTAGAGCAGGGTTGTCACCCCGAGTCTAGTTCTGCTCACCAGACTGGCCTGACCCTCAGAACCTAACCTTAGGCTGGAGAAGGTGGGACAAACAGATGACCAGAGTGTCTCCTGAGCCAAGAGACCAAGTCCAAGTTTAGGAACAGGACCTCTATTTCCTGAAGCAGCTGAGCACCTTTGGACCTAGGGGAGCCAGATGTTCAAGCACTCCACATCTGTATGACTCCCACTCCCAATGCAGATCTCATTCATCATTGATGACACACCCATACATATCCATCAGCGGCAAGTTGAGTATTTCTGCCTTCTCTTAGCCTAGCTTCTGACTGCCAGTTTCTAGGACATTCGCAGCCCTTGCTGTCTCCTCCCTGGCCCTTCTGAGCTCCAACAGGACTCCTTTCTGGACAACCCCATTGATTCCTTCCTCCAAGCCAGTTTCCCATCTTCCTGGGAAGAAATCTGAAGCTAGGGAAGGGAATCCACTCTGCATACCGACCCGTGAAGACCATGGATGTCACCTATGACATTGACCTGAGCCAGGGCTGTGTATGCAGGAGCGAGGAATTTTGTTGGCCAGCAAGGTGGTTTCTCTAGTGATTTCTCACTGATGAGGTTTCTCAGAGTCTCTTGGGGCCCAGATATCTTTTTTAAGAGTTATTGTCAAACTTGGTATGTAGCTCAGTTGGTTAAGTGCCTACCACACACAAGTCCTGGTTTCTATCCCCAGCACCACATAAAACTAGATGTAGTGGCAAAAAGCATGTCACCCCAGCATTTAGGAGGTAGAAACAGGAGGATCAGGAGTTCAAGGTCATCCTTGGCTACGTAGCAAGTGTGAGGTTAGCCTGACACACTGGAGACTCTGAAGGCAGAGGCAAGAGGACCTCTCATTATATAGACCAGGCTGTCCTTGTCTACATAATGAGGTTCTATCCCAGAGAGAGATGAAGAGGGAAAGAGGGACACACACACACACTAGCAGATGGCAGACAAAATCATGGAGTGAGTTGTTCAAGTTATATCGAGGGATCTTCTTGAGTGCCTCAGTTTACCCCAGATCTATGGTCAGGGAACCCTCCTCTGTGTTCGGCCTTCAGCCTGCAGCTCCTCCTCTTAGGAATCAAGGCAGCCCATGATGTCACTTCTTTTTTTTTTAAGATTTATTTATTATTATACATAAGTACACTGTAGCTGACTTCAGATGCACCATAATCAGGCATCAGATCTCATTAGGGGTGGTTGTGAGCCACCATATGGTTGCTGGGATTTGAACTCAGGACCTTTGGAAGAGCAGTCAGTGTTCTTAACCGCTGAGCCATCTCGCCAGCCCATGATGTCACTTCTTATTCAACTGCAAGCCACTCCAGCCTTCCAGCCAGCCCAAGTGAAGCCACCTGAGCCCCTCTGTGTCCCCCATCTGCCTCCACCCCAGACCACCCAGCTGCCAGTCTCCTCTGTGCCTACCCCAGACCCACCCAGCTGCCAGTCTCCTCCATGTCTATGTCCTCAAGGGCTGATTTTTAGTTAATCTCCCTCCCACGAGCCACTGTGCTGACATGCCCTCCCCCCAGCCTGCCTGCCTGCCAGCCAATTTGTGAGAGCAAGTGCCACTTCGCCCACCAGCAGCTCAGTTTCCCCGTACCTGGCTTGAAGCCACACCCTCCTCCTCCTTCCCCTCCCTCCTTTTCCCACCAGACTCTCCCCTCCCTCCACCTCAGCATCCCTAAGGGGAGTCCTACTCATTGGAAAGGGAGAAGGAAAGAATCAAGCTGGCGACCCCAAAAATGTACCTAGCATCAAAGTCCTGAAAGTCCACATCTGTCTAATGGACACACACACACACACACACACACACACACTCACAGATCAGACCTGTACTATTACGTGGAAACATAATACAGAATTAATATAAGCCCCACATACCATCTTAACACTTTCCAATGGCCCCATTTGTATCCATTTATATTATTTAGGTGTTTTATTTATTCGGGTGTGTCTTTTGTGTTTTGGGTTTGGTTTTTTTGGAGGGTTTTTTGTTTTGAGACAGAATTTCCCATAACCTTCGAATTTCCTGTGTAACTACGGATGACCTTGAACTCCCTACTCACCTCCCTCCACCTTTCAAGAGCTGGGATTGCAGGCATACACCACCACGTTGAAGCTTACCTCATTTTTCATGAGGTAAAAAAGGAAGAAGCAGAATTCATTTTATTAATGTGTTCTATTTAACCCAAAGTATCCAAAATATCCTTTTAGCATGCCATCAATATAGAATATATTAGCAGGATATTTTACTTCAGATTTTTTTTTTTTGGCGTGCTAAGTCTGTGAAATCTCTGCGTGTCTTACACTTGAAGCGCATCTCAATTTGAATGCTAAATCTTCATCTGAAATACGTGATCCGTATTTAGATTTCATCAGATTTATAGCCATAAAGGTATAGTCTTACGTCCAAGTTGTTCCACTTCTACTCAAAAGTGGTCTAATAACTGGATTGGGGATCCGTTTTTAATTAAATGTAAATTAGCTAAAATTAAATCTCATTAAGTCAAACAGATGCAAGCCACATTTCAGGAGCTTGGTGGGCATGCGCGGCTTGAGGGCCATGGTGGGTGGCCTGGATTTTGGGGCCCGGATACCCCTAGGCTGGAGAACTGGTATCCCCCGGGGTTGGGGATGAGCAGGTGTCCCTCTATCGGGACTTTTCAGGAAAGAGCTAATGGCTCTTTAATGCTCACTTGCAGTTCCTGGGGCCTAGTGAGTCACTCACTCCACTATATGACAGTGTCTGAAGCCATGCTAGGAGGAAGAACCCAGAGGGGACTGTCCCTTGATGTCCATCTGACAGAAATAGTTTTGGGATGCTCGATCCAACTTGGCTTCCATGTGGAAAGCTCTGTCTGTGCCCCGTTTCTAACTAGCAGTTCTCAGAAAGAAGCCCTCCCTGTCTGGGCTTGCCTATGAGGTCACAGCTTGACTGTTGAGGTTCTGGTCACCACAGCATCCTAGTACTACAGGAAGCATCATAGTCCGTACACTGAGAGCCACCTTGTTGATTCGCAATCCTAGCCATGGTTGTGAGGGCCTAATAAACCTCAACACAACAACCCCTCCCATGTGCCAGGTCTTGCCTACCCCACCCCAACTGGTGTCAGGAACCCCATAAGCAAGAGGTGGGTTCCCATAGAGCCCCAAAGCTAAAGCCTTAGATTCTGTGCTTTGAGTTTTTGAGGGTTGTCCTTAAGCCATTATCTAGAACATGAATTGAATGCAGCACACACCTGCATTTTGGTCCCTGGGCTGTCCCTCCCCACAGTCTCCTGGTCACAGGAGACTGACACCGCACAACTCACCTGGCTGCAGGAGCCAGTGGGCATCAAAGGACCTTTAGCTCTTTTCTGAAAAGATCTGATGGATAAACACGGCTCATCTCCAACCTTGGGGAGAACATCTTTACAGCCTCAGGGTATCCAGGCCTCAAAGTCTAGGCCACCCAACACATGTCAACCAGGAGTGTCCTACAAAGGTGAATCTCACCATACCCGGTGGCTCCTCGTATCACCTTTGTTATTGGCAACTGACAGATTGCCTGCTTCCTTGGTGCCTAAGGCTCTCCACATTCTGATGGTTACTGGGGCCATCTCTACAGCTGTCCTCACTGGCAGATGGTTAGGCTGTCCTTATCCAGACTTTATATTACGTTTATTGGGGGGCAGAAGGGGAGCACACATTCCTCAGCACACATTTGGGAGTAAGAGACAATTTAAAAGAGTCATTTCTCTCCTTCCACCACATGGGTCCTGGGGATCAAATTCAGGTCCTTCAACCCTGGTGTCAAGTGCCTCTCACTGCTAAACCATCTTACCGGTTCCCATGATCCACATTTCATAGGTGACAAAAACTGAGGGAACCAGCCAAGGAAATAATATCGACCACTTCCCAGTGGGTTTTGCTAATACCGGCAAAGTCAGGCCTGAGACCCACGAGCATTAACCATGAAGCCTGAGCCACAGGCACCACTGTGGTTTCACACATCAGAAGGGAAACAGAAAACCCTCCTGAGCTGCGATCCAAAGAAGGTCACCGACGCCTCCCTCCATGGCTCTGTCAGAGTCTCCCCAGCTTAGTTGCTTCTCTTAACCCATTCCTGTCCTGCATCCCACCCCCTGCACCATCACCCAGACACCCCACCCCTCACCCCTGCCTGACCCTATCTCCTGAGCTGTAGAATCCGCAGTCTACATTCTGCACCCTTCATGGGTCCTCCTCTACCACCACTTCCTGTTCCAGGAAGTGAGAAAGCCCAGCATCCAGGGCTCAGCCTTCATCCTTCACTCCTGAATGTCATGAGTCGATGCCAAGTCCACACCAGGAGGTCCCAGAGGTCCTAAGCCTGGCACCTCCAAATGTCTCCAGCCATCTAGGCATCTGTTCATCACCAACTCAAACATCCATCTAGACACACCTAGGCACCCACCTAGACATCCATCCATCACCATCTCAAACATCTTTCTAGATACCCATGTAGTCACCCATCTAGGCACCCACCTAGACACACATCTAGACACTCATGTAGACATTCATCTAGACACTCACCTAGACTCTAACCTAGACATCCATCCAACACCATCTCAACATTCTTCTAGACACCCATCTAGGGACCCATCTAGGCACCTACCTAGACACTCATCTAGACACCCATCAGACATCCATCTAGACACCTACCTAGGCACCCATCTAGAAACCCACCTAGACACACATCTAGATACCCATCTAGACATCCACCTAGACACTCAACTAGATACACATCTAGACACCAATGTAGACATTCATCTAGACATCCATCTATATACCCACCTAGACATCCATCTATCACCATCTCAAACATTCAATCTGACTGTCTTAGTCAGGATTTCTATTCATACACAAACATCATGACCAAGAAGCAAGTTTGGGAGGAAAGGGTTTATTCAGCTTACACTTCCACACTGTTGTTCATCACCAAAGGAAGTCAGGTCTGGAACTCAAGCAGGTCAGGAAGCAGGAACTGATGCAGAAGCCATGGAGAGAAGTTCTTTACTGGCTTGCTTCCCCTAGCTTGCTCAGCCTGAGCGCTTATAGAACTAAGACTACCATCCCAGAGATGGCACCACCCACAAGGGGACCTCCCCCTCTTGATCACTAATTGAGAAAATGCTTTACAGTTGGATATTGTGGAGGTATTTTCCCATCTGAAGCTCCTTTCTCTGTGATAACTCCAGCCTGTGTCAAGTTGACACAAAACTAGCCAGTACACTGACAAAATCCAAACACATCTCCCTTTGAAACCCAGTTTACCCTGGGGCTCCCCACTACTTTCTATAAGGGCCCCATCTCTAGGCTTCCGGTCTCACAACCATCACGTCACTTCTGTCCTCTTCCTCCACCCCTAAGCAATCCCTGTGCCCTATTGGCTTTGTCCTCTTGCCCTAGCTGGACTCATATATCCTCAGCCACCAAGTCCAACCTGACTTTCCCAGAAAATCTGCTTCACCCCATGGCAGGGATGGAAACTGGGCTTCCTACCATAAGGTACCTCTGACCTCCTGATAGCAGTGTGCTAAGAATGAGCTAAGGACACGTGTGGGTTCTGCTGGGTAATGCCCTAGAACCGCCAACCCCTTCCTCCTGTAGGCAGAAACGGACAGACTGGGGGGGGGAGAACAAGCCATGAACTCTGCCACCACCCTTATCAATGAGGACCACTGCTGTGGTGTCTACACCACATACATAGTCTGTTATAGATCGCCCCTCTCTCTTCTCTCAATATCTCTCAAGACTAGGGCTTCATGAAGCCATTCTTCCATCTCCAGCAGCTAGAGGCTCTGCCTTATCCCCCACGGTCTGGGCATGGGTATCTCCCTCAGGGAAGAACCCCTGAGGCCCTACAACTCCCACTTCTCAGTAACCCCAGGGTCTGACACTCAGCTGTGAGGTGGTAGGGACAGTTCTCCTCAACATGGGTAAACTGTTGCCAGGAGAAGTACCATCCCTCCCTGAGCACCTACTACGCACAGGGCATTCTGCACTCATGCTAGACCAGCCGAGCCCCCTCACTGCCTCCTTCCAGCCCTCAGCATCTTTAAGTCACTGATGAGCCTTTTCCCAGAAGGACAGATCCTACCATCTCTCTTTGTAGGGAATCCTCCATTCCTGATATCCACCGAGCAAGATGTGCTGAGCAGGGACCTAAATCCACACTGCGCAGACAGGTGCTACAATTTGATTTTTCAGTACTAGGAATCAACCCTGAACCCACAAATCCTAAATAAGGGAGCGATAGCTGTTCTGTGTTCCTAAGCTGCCGCTTTTTATTCAAGATAGGGTCTTGTAAGTTACACAGGCTGGCCTTGAAGTCTATCTTCTTGCTTCTGCCTCCCAGGTAGCAATGATAACAGGTTTTCAGCACCTGACCTAGCTCTGGCGGTGAATTTTTTTTTTTTTTTTTTGAGAGGGTCTCCTGTAGCTCCAGCTGATCTTAAACTCAATAAATAGCCTCAAGCTCCTGACCTTCCTGCCTCTGCTCTGTGCACCCTGGGATGATAATGTACCACCGTGTCCCGTTGTTATATTGAGGATCTCAATGTGTAGCCCAGGTTAGCCTGAAACATCCACCTGCCTCTGCCTCCCAGGTGCTGGAATTAACTCCGAGCCACCACGCCTACCATCATACCCTCCCTACCTCTGCTGCCTCTCCCAGCTACCACGTTGGGAATTGAACCCAGAGCTTGCTGCGTGCTAGGCAAACACTCAACCCAGCGAGCGATGTCCACAGCTCCAAGTAACAATTCTTATTCCAGATTTGTCCCTGAGAAAACAGAGAGACTGAGCGGAATACAGCCACCTATCTAGGTCACCCCGGAACACCTGGGACAGAGCAAGCCTAAGGCCCAGGCTTCCCTAAGCCCCAGGCCTATCCTCTTCCCCTGAACCAAGGGTCCTCAGCCACCATGGCTCGCCTCCAGCTCTGTAGGCTGCTGCCTGGACCTGACCACATGCTCGGGGTGCGGGTGGGGGGGTCCCAGTGTCACACTAACAGCCCTCCTCATTTAATCTCCACCTCCCGATAGCTCGCCTTCCTCCGGGCTTTCTGTTTATCAGGCCGGCAGCACCGGCTCAGACTCTAACAGTCTGTCTCCTCGGCGTGGCCCATTAATCTGGGCCATGGTACCTGCACGCAAGCATGTAATAAACAACTTAGAGCACACGTTTATGGATTCAGCTATATCAGCAGCTTTCAATCCGATCGCACTTTATGGCACCTACATGAGACTTTATATTGTTGCAATTACTCTGCTTTATATGCCGCCTTCTTGCCCGTTCATTTTCCTTTATTTTTACATTTTAGCCCTATTCTTCCTCCGCTCTTTCTAACAAGGCCTAGAGCTCAGCCAGAAAACCCGCCTGGGGCCAGCCAGAGCGGCTCACAGTGGCTGCGAGGGTACTTGGCCCACAGAGGATCATCACCCCCACACTGTCACCTACACCTGTGCAAGCTGTCACAGCGGGCTCTCTCTAAGGAGCCCTGGAAGGAAGCCAACTAGAGAGATTTGTAGTCACACTAGAAAAAAGTTCTCTCCAGGTGTATTTTAAAGAGCCCAGAAGAGGTGCAGAGTGGATGATGAGGCTGGAGGCAGTGCTGGGCCTATGCTGGTCCAGCAAGAGGAGCCAGGCACCTCTGAAAGAGCCCAGAGTACCAGAAAGGCCATGGAACTACCCTGTCCACAGAAAGGGTGTTGCTTCTTCGCCTTTTATTTCATAAGCCCATGCATAAAAGCCCTCTTTCGTTTCATCCCGTATTCCCGGAGGTGGGCAATGATAATGACTGCACCATGGTTTCTTCAGTCACGGGAGGGTGTTTGCACACACCTACCAACCACCATGTGCCTGTTCCCTGCTTGAGACATGGTAGCCACCAGAACTAAACATCAGCTCAGAGGCTTGTGACAAAGCCATATGTCCAGCCTTAAGCTGCATTTATTGACGCCGTCACAGGTCCGGAGTTGAAGACTTAAGGTCAGAGCAAGGTAGGGCTGGCGAGGGTATGGCTCCTGATTGGGGCACAATTACCCGCTCACTCTCTGTATCCTCATGTGGCTGAAGAGGAGAAGAAGTGGGAGAAGCGGGGAGGAGAGGTGGTGAAAGAGAAGTAAGGAGAGAGGGAGACAGGGAGGGAGAGGGGGAAGGAAAGGTAATACAAGAGAGAAAGATGATAGCAAGATAAAGAAGAAAGAGCCAAGATAATATAGAGAAGGAGGCAACTGAGAGAGGGGAAGGGGACAGGAAGTGAACAAGAGAAAGAGGCTGAAGGTGCTAGTCCCATGGTGGGCGCCATACCCCACAGGCCTAGCCACGTCTCCTCAGCTTCTACACTCTCACTTCCAACACCATCATATCAGCATTAGGGTCCCAGAATATGAGCCACCAGGAGATACAATCCAGCCCAGAGCCAGCACCGTCTCGGCCTCCATGGCAGCACCTGGGCTGGCCCCTTGTGGTCAGTGTAACAGCATGCCACCACAGGGAAGCCCGTCATGAGAACAGACTCTCTCGTGGGTCTGGAATAAAATCTGGCATCAAGAAGTCTTGAAGTCCCCATTCCCCCTCAGGAGGCTCTAAGGGGTCTCCACAGCCTCTTCCACTCCTCGAAGCCGACATCCTCTGCACTCCCTTCTCGGCTCTAGTCCCCACCTCTGCCTTTGCTCAGCTTCTCCCCTGAGGGTCTTGTTCTGGAGCCCCTGACCCCTATACAGAAGGATGCCATTCCCATTGGATAGAGCACTCGCCCCCACTGCAGTTGGATCTCAGCTGAACCAGTTATGTCTACAAAGACCCTATTTCTAAATAAAGCCACATCCACGGCTGCTGGGTGGCCCTGAACCAGGGGAGGGGACTCCTGGGAGAATTCCCTCCCTGAAGAGATATCAAAGTCTCCCCCCCCCCTCGTTATAAGGCCGAAGTACGATTCCACCAAAGTTCCCTCCCACCCCCCAGGTGTGTTAGGTGCTTTTCGTTGCTCCAGTCCAACACTTTGGGCATACGGGTTCAGAGGGAGTCTAAACGGCAGGCAGCTGGAGCTGAGAGCCAAAAGATCATCACATCTTTTAAACTCAAACATGAAGCAGAACAAACTGAAAGGCAAGGGAGGCCAGACCGCACCCCCTAAAAGTTCCATAACCTCCCCCAAGCAGTGCCGCCCTCTGAGGACCAAGCGTTCAAACCTAGAAGGGACATTTCTCACTCAGACCCCCACACCGGGGAACCAATGAGTGTACTAGACCTATTCACAGAGCATGGGAGGGTTCCTAACAGGAGCTTGGGAACCCCAAAGCAGCCATTTGGAAAGTCTTCACCCAACATGGATGGTGGTTTTCCTATACATCGTAGCCTCTTTCAGTTAATTTTCCCAAGCCTATAGACTCTACCAACCACCAAAGACCCTGACCCTGAGGCCTCCTGAAATTTGCTTAATTGCAAAAGATGGCTAGGAGGAACAGCCAGGATCTCAGTGAGAGTCCAGTGCCTCTCCCTGCCCCTTCCTTCTCTAAGGGAACCTCAAATGTCCATGGACACCCAGCAGGTGCAGCAGAACTGGGGAACATGGCAGCTGTTTCAGTTGGAGGACCGTGTTTTCCAACAGCGAATATTCAGTGCAGAGAGAGTATGTGGTCTGGCATGGGGGCAAGGATGAAGTAGATCAGTGAGGTAAACTTACAGGAGAGGGAGGGTTTTGAAGGTTAGGGAACCGAATGGCAGTGAGTGGAGGGGCGTGGCTGGCTTGCAAGCAGGAGGGACATGGTTGGCTTGCGTGTGGGAAGAGTCAGGAGGAGGCCTTTGAGAGCCAAGGAACCTCCCCCCCCCCCCCGAGCTCCCCTGACTCTTCAACTCGTGAACAGAGGAAGAAAAAACATCCCAGATCTGTCCAGGGAGCAGCTGTGGGACTTCCCATACAGCTACCTACTCTGTTGTGCTTTAAGGAATAAGGTCTCCTTGTATCACATGGGCAGGCAGAGACGGGATTTCTGGCTCCGCCCTCCTAACACGTCACCTCTTCTCAGATGTTGGGGGACCCGCTGACCCTATCGCACCAACCATCATCATCCCGCCCAAGAACACTAGTGTCGTGGCTGGGACCTCGGAGGTGACCATGGAGTGTGTGGCCAACGCCAGGTAGGAGGCGCGTCTTTGACTGATCCCTTATCAGAGCTGTTAGCCAGCACTGTCCTCTTTGAGCAAAGTCTAGCTCCTGATCTGAGGAGGATCTGTGAGAGCGGAGGGGGTGGGGGGAGCACTGCAAATCCAGAGCCGCAAGCTCCACAGCGTTTCTTGTTCTTGTATGTGCGAGAGGTGGCCTAATGGACAGCAGATTTAGCCCAGGCTATGGGGCCAGAGGGGAACTCTCTCTGTTTCTGACACAAAGCCATCCAGAGAGGGGAATATGGTCCCTCAGAGAAGACCCCTTCTGTATGTGGAGTGAGTGGAAGGGTGTTATGTATGGAAGACAGCAAACGGAAGGGGTACAACATGAACTTTGTAACCGCTATTGCATCCTTCCAGTCCCCCACAGAGCAGACCTGTTAGATCGTCCCTAACCCCCTCCTGGGTGGTGAGAGTTTCCCTCGGCGCCTCCTTTTCCACAACATGACCGAAGTGTCAAGAGCCTACAGCACAGTGAGGGCAGGCAACCCGCCCCAGTCACCCAAATGGCCCGTAGCAATGATGACTGAAGTCAGCTCCCCCAAAGGCCCAGCTCCCTGCCCCATCATGGGCCTCAATCTACTCATCTATAAAGTGGGTATGACCTGGCATACACCACACTATAAGGCATTCAGGAAGAATACTGACCCCAGCCTGCCCTGCCTGGGTAATCTATAGAGAAAACGTCAAGTAAAGTGCCATTATGGAATTAGACTGTGGTCCCAAGGTCCCCTGAGGATTCCAGGACAGCCTAGCCCCTGTAGCATTGTCTGTGAGAGCATGCTTCACGGAGCTCAGTCTCTTCACCAAGGTGGGAAACGTGGCCAGGACGTGTGTTCAAAGCCTAAGAAACCCTGCAGCCAAGACCCTGCCTGTGTTTCCCACAAGTGCATACCCATGGAGAACCTTTTGTAGAAAATTCTGAGTGCCCCCCCCAAACAGCTAGCCCCACCCACTTAGGGAGGTCCATCCTTAGAAACCACTAGGCGCTGGGAAGGAATGTGGGAGCAAACCAGAACCCTAAGCTCATGATGGTAGGAAGGGGGTCCACATGCTCCCTACCTCTCAAAGGTGAGGGTAGTCTGTCTGTCTGTCTGTCTGTCTACCCTGTGTCTGTGTCATATCTGTTCTTCCCACTTCCCCTAATCCTCCGCTCCTCTCAAGTCATCCCCAGGGATGGTTTGGTGCCCAGGGAGCACTTAGCAAATAACTTAGGCCAGCCCCCAGGCTCTCCCAGGGCTGTGTATGCAGTTACCATTGAGTCCCCGCCCCGTAGAGAACATTCTCCACAACTGACAATCATAACCAACCAGAGCCACTACACTTGCCCCCATTCTACAGATAGACAGCTAGCCACACCAACACCAACACCATCCCTGTTCCTTCCCACATCTGCCCCATCCCCATGGGCCTTCCAGAAGCCCTTGACTGAAAGCGACTGCCTCCCTCGCCTTGTAGGCCTTTGATCAAGCTGCACATTGTGTGGAAGAAGGACGGGGCTCCGCTCTCCAGTGGCATCAGCGACTACAACCGCAGGCTCACCATCGCCAACCCCACGGTCAGCGATGCCGGCTACTACGAGTGCGAAGCCATGCTACGCAGCAGCAGCGTGGCCCCTGTCACCCGGGGCGCCTACCTCTCCGTGCTGGGTGAGTCCCAGCAAGTTCCGGGGATCCTCCCCTATGGAAGAGGGAGGGCACAGCAGTGTGGGCAGACGCCAACTCCACACTGGCTAGATATGAAAGCAGTAAGCCTCTAATCCTGTCTCCCAATCCTTCTCCTGCAGAGCCACCTCAGTTTGTCAGAGAGCCTGAGAGACATATCACGGCCGAGATGGAGAAGGTGGTGGACATCCCCTGTCGAGCCAAAGGTGACACGGAGGCATGCATGTGGAGACCTTCAACCCCTCTCATCCCTGCCGGGGGTGGGGGTGGGGGGGTCTCTAAGCCCCACCTCCCTCTCCAGACCACATCACTAAGCAGTGACAGGCTGGCTAAGATCTGGCACCCAGGAAACAAACAGCCAAATTACCGTAATCTCAGACTGCAAATCAACCCACGTAACTCCAGAGTTACAAATGAGCCCAAATTACCGTAATTTCAGGACAGGTGACAGACCCAAATTGCCCATAATTTGAGAGTTGTAGACAATGTCGAATCACCGTTTTGCCAGCATCCACAGACCTGGTGTGTCTCACCTGAGCGGGTGCCATCCACTCGGCCCATCTGAGAGGGGAGGGGTGCCTGGCTTGGTCCTCACCCCCTGCTAGTCCTACTTAGCCCGCTGTCACAGTTTCCGGTCCTTACTGCCTCCATCCTGGCAGAGACGAGCCTGAAAGGATAGAGGGTTAAAAAGGCCTATCTCATGGAGTGTGGGGACTCAAGTATCCTAGCATCTAGCGGCCGAGGCAGGAGGATTGCTGAGTTCCAGACTATTCTGAGAATAGGGAATCCTGAGCAAGGGATGTGGCCCCAGTAGTGTAGAGAGACTTGTGAAGCCACAGCTCTTCTGAGACCCTTACGCAGAGGCCTGTGGGAGCAGATGGGCCAGCAGGTAGACACCTGTCACATAATCTCAGCAGGGTCTCTCGTTCTTGGCCACCCAAGGGGAGTGAGCCAGGCTGACTTTACAGAGGGACCACATAGCCCAGTCCCCCCTGTTTTCCACCTTACATACTTGCAAAGAGAGGAAGAAGCCAATAAACAAAGATGCCTTATTTCATCTCATTCGAGACGCCGTGAGCAGTGAGATCCGCCATTATTTTATGTGCCACTAAGAAAGAAACAAGGCCACCAATTAAATCATGACATGCTGTCGATTGTGAGCCACACCCTGCCCCCCCCCCCATCGCATTGCAATGAATAGCAAAGACTTGCTGTCATACAATGGATGAAACACGGGTGATGGCTGAATGCAGGGTGGAAGGAAGCTGCGGGGAGGGTGCAGAGCTGTGTAGAGCACCCCCAGGAAGTTAAGTTTGAACAGAGGTGGAGAGGCAGAGGGTGAACGGAAGCATGGAAGAACTGAGGGACACCAATGAGGAGAGAGAACCAGGCCAAGAGATGAAGCACTCTGTCTTCCTCTGTGTGCAGACCTGAGATGGGACGTGGGGGGGTCTCCTGAGGGACAGAGGCCCCTCTGCCTGCTTCTCCACCTGGGCTCCATTGATGGGGACTGAGCAAGGCTCTTGGAGGTTAGCACGGGACACAGAAGGCTGAGCCAGGCATTGCAGTAAAAAACTAAAGACACACTTGCCATTACTGCTAAGGAGGCTGAGGAGAGAGAGTTGACATGAGTTCAAGACCAGCCTGGGCTACAAAGCAGGGCCTTGTCTTAAATATATAATAGTAATAAGGGAGTGGGAGGGGGGAGGAAGAAAAGGAGGATGAAGAAGAGAAGGAAGAAGAAAGCAGAAGTAGGCAATTGAGGAAGCCAGGAATGGAGAGTTAGCTCAGTTGATAGTATTTGGATAGCATGCATGAAGCCCTGGGCTCAATCCCCAGCACTGTATTAACCAGGCATGGCCACACACACGCTGTGTAATACAGTACTTGGGAGATACTGGATTAAAAAAAAAAAGTCAAAACTATCCTCAGCTACATAGAGAGTTCAAGGCCAGCCTGGGATATGTGAGTCCCTGTCTCAAAAATAACAATAAGGCCTGGAGATATGGCTCAGTAGTTAAGAGCAATTATTGCTCTTGCAGAGGACCCGGGTTTGACTTCCACCACCCATGTACGTGAATCACAAGCACCCACAATCCCAGATGTCCTCTTCTGGACTCTGTGAACACCAGTCGCACACGTGATCCCAAACATCTGTATAAGAAGAGCACACACACACATAAAAGGAATACACTTTAAAATAATAATCATAATAGAGGCTGGAGAAAGTGCTCAGAAGTCAGAGGCTCACACTCCTCTGCGGAGGACCTGAGTTCGGTTCCAAGCACTCACATCAGGAAAGTCACAAGCAGCCACCTGGAGCTCCAGCTCTGGATGCCTCTGGCTGCCTCAGGCACCAACACACACACACACACACACACACACACACACACATATGTGTATACACATGAGCACACGTACACACATGCATGCACACACAAATTAAAATGTAATTTTTTTCTTTTTTCTTTTCTTTTTTTTTTTTTTGTTTTTTTTGTTTTTTGAGACAGGGTTTTTCTGTATAGCCCTGGCTGTCCTGGAACTCACTTTGTAGACCAGTTCTTTTCATTTATTGTTTGGTATTTTTGAGACAGGGTTTCCCTGTGTGTAGCCCTAGCTGTCCTGAAACTCTCTCTCTCTGTGTAGACCAGGCTGGCCTCAAACTCAGAGCTCCTCCTGCCTCTGTCTGGAGTAACTCAGTAGTCATTGGGACAGATGAGATGAGTCTTTGGGTAAAGGTGCTTGCGAAAACCCCTGACCCCTGGGTTCAATCCCTGGAATCTACACAAAGGTGGAGAGAGAACTGACTCCACAACCCTGTCCTCCTGCCTCCACACACATGCCCTCCCTCGCAATAATAAACAAAAATGTAAACAGTAATAATAATGAACCTTCCCTCTGAAAACTTCCCGGCTGGTCTTGAACTCTCGATGTAGCTGAGGATAGCCTTGACTTTTGTTTTTTATCCAGTATCTCCCAAATACTGTTTTACAAAGCGTGTGTGCGGCCATGCCTGGTTTATGCAGGAAACCGAGTCTAGGAGATTTCCACTTTCTGAAAAATCTCTACTCTATCCCAAATTTTTTGAGACTTTTAAAAGAGCAGACACCATGAAAAACGATGCCTATGAGAGCGTCATAGGAAGCAAGGCAGCCTGGGACCTTCTGCGGACTCTGGCCTGGGATGGGGCAAAATGGTTGACCGTGGCCCTGACCTTCCGCAGGGGTACCGCCGCCCTCCATCACCTGGTACAAGGACGCCGCGTTGGTGGAGGTGGGGAAGCTAACCCGCTTCAAGCAGCGCAGCGATGGCGGCCTGCAGATCAGCGGCCTGCTGCCCGACGACACCGGCATGCTCCAGTGCTTTGCCCACAACGCAGCTGGCGAGGCCCAGACCTCCACCTACCTGGCCGTCACCAGTAAGTGTCCTCCCCTGTGCTGCCTCTGAGGGAGCCTCCCCATGAGTCACAGCATCCCTCCACACTCACTGCTGAGGAGCATGGTAGGATGGACCGGACCTGCGCTGGGGTGGACTCTAGGGGGGCTGCCCCATGTGGCACCAGCTCCTCACACCCCCTCAGCACAGCGTCTTGTCCACCCTGCTCACTCATGACCTTCTCCGTGGGTCCTGGAGCCACTGACGCCCTTGGAGAAAAGCCAGTTCCAATTGTCATGTCTGCTGACCTCAGGTCAGAGGAGTCACCCAGGGTTCCGGAGACCCAGCACAAAGGCGGCTGTCAGCTGCTCGTTCTTGCACAAACTGGTGCATGTTCAATGGAGGTCAGGTCCCACTGAGTTTGTCACTGAGGGTGTGCGCTTCCCTCTGCGTCCTCAGTTTCCCCTTAGTGGATGTCTGAGGTTCCAGAGGGCAGAACGCTCTTGACAGGTACCTGGGGACCTCTTATGGGCCTCCCTGCAGAAGGCCCTGTAACACCAGGGCCAGATGGTGGGGGCGGGGGGGACCTGTCTTTTTTGTGGGCTCCGAGATCTTAGCCCCTAGATGGGGGTCTTCCTAGGTATCGCTAATAGATGCCACTGCCTCCCTCTACAGGCATCGCCCCTAATATCACCAGAGGCCCCCTTGACAGCACCGTGATTGACGGCATGTCCGTGGTACTGGCATGTGAGACCTCAGGGGCACCACGGCCTGCTATCACTTGGCAGAAAGGTAGGCGGGATGGTCCTTCAGAGGACGTAGTCACGTGGGAGTCTAGGCAAGCCTTCCTCTCTAGGTTCAGGAGCGAGTGGGATTGAGCTCCCCGCGTGCAGCTGCAAAGGCTAGACACTGTGCCGCCCATCTTTCACAATCCACGTTGCTCTGCTCTTCTCTGTCTCTGTCTCTCCCAGGCCAGACCCAAGACCTCCTATGTCCCGCGGTAAGAGGTCTATCCGTCCCGACCTGAGAGTATCTTTATCCATCTGCCTGTCTGTCTATCGATCTCTCTGTGCATCTCTACCTCTGTGTCACGCCTCCCCTGCACTGCCCCGCCGTACCCTTCATCCATCCCTCACCTCCTCAGTTTCCCTGAAGGTGACTCTCTCCAGAAGCATCCTGTCCTGGGCTGAGATGCCCGTCATCACCTTGTCAGCCTCCTCTCCCCAGCCCAAGTGCAGCTGCCCCCAGGCCACGGCTGGCTGGCTGCAAGCAGCCACAGCAGACAGAGTGTGGCCTCATCTGGTGAAGGGCAGAACAGACATGGCGGCGGTGGGCGGAGGCATGGCAGAAAGGGCGATAGTAAGGGTACCTGTGCCCTGTGAGCCTGTGAGCCTGTGAGCCTGTGAGCCTGAGCCTGTCACCAAGTCCCAGATCAGCCCGTCACATAACACTTAACAACTCATTTAACATGTCCAGAGATGGGTGGGTGCCTGAGACCTTCCAACACTGGAGCATTTAGGGCCAGCATCAAGGTTTCATCTGATAACCCATAAAACCCTATGTCACCTCAGGGGAGCGCATCTTGGCCAGCGGCTCCGTCCAGCTACCTCGATTCACGCTGCTGGAGTCTGGCAGTCTGCTCATTAGCCCAACCCACATCTCAGATGCCGGCACCTACACCTGTTTGGCCACCAACTCTCGGGGAGTAGACGAGGCGTCGGCGGACCTGGTGGTGTGGGGTGAGTGGCCATCCGTAGGGGTGGGTCGCCAGCATCTGCACTCCCATACTGTGTTGCTGACACAACCAAGGCTCTTCCTGTCACAGGGATGATGACAAATTAACTCAGAAGCCAGGAACCAGGAGGAGGTGGCCCTGCCAGCAAGGCCACCGGATGGAGAGGTCATGCCACGCTCGGCTGAATCCAGAGAACTATAAAAAAAAGCTGTCTTGCGTATTTTAGGGCAGAAATCAACACAGGGCCAGAGAGTAAATATTTTTGGCTCTGCGGGCCAGACAGTGTCCGTCACGGCCCCTCTCCTACCCTTGAGCTGCAGAGAAAGCAGCCAAGACATTGGTGGTATGGTGGTGAGGCCCATTGAGGTGAGCTTGTCTGATCAGTATGCCATCCACCATTATCAGCCTGGAGAGAAGCCAGCAGGTCTCTCAAGACTCTTCCACTTGAGGTGTGCACCCCAGACATGCAGGTTTATGGCCACCTCTCCAGGCTGAGCCCTAGGGACTCGAGTGAGTGGTTGTCTGTCACGGTCTCTCTCAGTTTGCAATTCCCATTCCTTCTATGGCACCGAGTCCTCACCGTGTTTGTGGCTTCTGAGAATCACCGTGTCCCTGGACACGTTGTCCTTTCCACTCTTCTGGGACTTTTTTGTGACACACACCTGTCAACATATGAGGTCATCGCTCAATGTCTCCCAACATCCAGATGTGCAGCTCCAGCGTGTCCCTCCCCCATCAACTATGGTGCCAAGCAAGCCCAACATCCCTGTTCACTAAACATATCCCTGTCTTACAGCCCGGACACGCATCACCAAGCCACCCCAGGACCAGAGTGTCATCAAGGGCACCCAGGCCTCCATGGTGTGTGGAGTGACCCACGATCCCAGAGTGACTGTCAGGTACTCCACACAAAGAGGGAGGGGACGCTTATAAGACAGGATGGCAGCCTCGGGGAGTTGATGCCACCTGTAAGGCCGTGCCTCACCTTGGGGGTGTGTCCAGAGCTGGATACAGGGCTGAGATGGAGAAGGGGCTTGGTGCCTAAGGACCATGCTGTGTGAGCCGTGTTGACGCAGAGTCCTGAGGCAGGAAGTGGAAGGCAGAGAAATAGAGCAAGGAGGAGGACTCAGGGGTAGGAGGGATGACTCAGAGCTAAGAACACTTATGTGTTAACCCTAAGGACCTGAGTTCAAATCCCCGCACCCCAAAGCAGGGCACAGCTGCATACATACCTCTAGCCCTAGCACTGTGGAGAGGCAGACAGGATGGCTGGAGGTTGCCCCAGCCTACTGAGGTTCAGTGAGAGACACTGTCTAAGAGTACGGAAGGAAATTACAGACAGGACACCTGACCTCCTCCTCCCGAACCATAAGAAGATCTGGGAGCCGCAAGACGGAGGGGTGTGTTGTGTCCCTTTGTGCTCTCCCGAGAGCTCCAGAGGCTGGGAGTCAGCATAACTGTTCCTTTAGAAGATTCCAGCATGTTGCTGTCTAGCTAATGAGTAGTAACACTGCCGCACAATTACCACCGAGGCCAAGAGACCACGAGGGGCAGGTACTCCTGCCTCCAGCAGACATGGCCTCCCTAAGCCTCACAGTGGTGTCCTGGGGCGCCACCTGGTGGTCACTAGACAGAGGACAGTCTGCCAATCAGTATAATAGAGTTCTGAGGAACAGGACAGGATTACAGGACGCCAGGCCTGCCCAGGCTGAGAAGCGCTTCATGAAGTGTTCAACATTGACCTTTGGGGCATTGTAACATGCCAGCAGGGACAAACATGAGCCCTGAAATCACACAGAGGTAGTCAGGATGTTGGCAGACAGACTTGAGAATCCTGGCTTTATCAGATTTTTCTCTCAAAGAAAAAAAATTAATAAAGCAAATTGTGAAAGTGTCCTCAGAGAGAAGCCACCTCCATGCCCCTGAGTCACAGTCTGGGATGACATAGTAGGGTCCTTTCTCTAGTTTTCAACTATGTTCCACTAGTTGAAAAACTCCCAAATAGCCGTATGTGTTATGTCAGCAACTGTTTCCTTTGCTTGTGTGCATGTGTGCATTTGTATGCCTGCATGTGCATATGTATACATGTGTGTGCATATGTGTATGCATGTGTGTATGTGCATATGTGTGTACAGGTGTGTGTATGTGCATATGTGTGTGCATGTGTACAGGTGTGTATGTGTGCGCGCATGTGTGTGTGTGTGTGTGTGTGTGTGTGTGTGTGTGTGTGTGTGTGTGAAGGCAAGAGGTTGACATCAAATATCTCTTCTCTATCAGTCTCAAGAGTCTCTCACTGAACCTGGAACTCACAGCTTTGCCCAAGGCCAGCCCTTTGTCTCTGCTCCCAGCCTGTGCTCCTTGGGCAGTGACAGCCCCTGCTGCCCTCTGCAGCCTCGAGATTACAGAGGGGCAGGGGACACAGTGCTCGGTATTTTTAAAGCCGCCCAGTGATTCTGATATTCTCCCAGAAACAGGATATTCTAGCTACAAAGCACAACGAGTCCCCTGAGCAGACTAGAAAGGGAGAAACCAACGGCTCACATTCAAACGTTGGATGCTCAAATCCCAAGCGATGTGCTGTCAAGACAAAGCCGGGCCCCAGGGTGAGGTCCCAGACAGCTGCAGGCTGCCTGTCATTCTCAAAGAATCTATTGGATATCTGGGTCCAAATCTAGACAGGACATGGACAATCCACTTTGAGACATTATTAATATTAATAATTACTTTTTTATCCTTTTACCATGTAATGAATTTATTACATTGCAGGAGGAAAATTCAGATCAGGAAAAAAAAAGGCTAGCAGAAAAAACATGTAGAATTAACCATTCCCTTTAATTCGACATCATCAGTAATGATGTTTGAGTTCCATTAAAGAAGCCAGACACACTCTAGTCTCTAATCCTTTTCCCTCGCGAACCTACTGTGCCCCTGTGCCATGTCAATAAATATGTTTGCATCAAACCTGATTGCAGTCTGAGGGAAACAGTTTACCAGTTCACGCCGACTGCATTCTTTTTATTATTATTTCTAAATTTTTGCTAATATGGGAAAATCTCATTAAGAGTACCCTGGTAATCAAAATTTTTTGCACATCTCTGATTTGCTAAAGATTGGCTGATGTTATCTGAAGCCAAAAGGGCTCCTGAAAGACCACTGGTCAGATGAGTTAACAGTCAAGTGACATAACAATTATTCTGAAATGTTTCTACCCTGATGAGGCGAAGAGACTTGGAGGTTATTTTTATTTGTTTCAATTTTGATTTATGGAAAATAATGCCAAGAATGTGATATGGGTAGAGGGGTGTGTGTGTGTGTGTGTGTGTGTGTGTGTGTGTGTGTGTTTGTGTGTGTATGCATATGTGTGTGTGTGTGTATGTATGTCTGGCTTTTTGAGATAGGCTCTTATTATGTAGCCCAAGGTGGCCTGAAACTTGTAGTCACTCTCCTGCCTCAGCTTCCCATGTTCTAACATTACAGACATGAGACACCAAATCTAGCTATGTATATATTTTGTTTACTTTTGAAAGAAACCACTCAAGCCAGAAATGATGGCACACACTTTTAATCCCAGCACTCAGGAGGCAGAGGCAAACAAATCTCTGTGAGTCTGGGGCCAGCCTGAACTACATAGCAAGTTCTAGACCATCCAGAGCTACATACTGAGACCCTGTCAAGAAAAGGGGGAGGGGTGGGAAGCAAGCACCCAACTGTCTTTCAGAAGCGTAGTACACATCTTAGAAGAGAGGGTATTACCCTGGCAGGTACTGGGTGATGTTGGACATTCTATTAGTTGTGGTATAATTCTTGTTGCTGTTCTGAAGTAGTATGGGGTTTTTTTGTTGTTTTTTTTTTTAATAATGTGCATCTGAGGCTAGGGCAGGGGTTATGCACCTGTGAGTGCAGTACCAATGGAGTCCACCAGAGGGCGACAGATCCTTTGAAGCCGGAGTTGCGAGCAATTATGAGCCTCCCACCTTGCTTGATGCTAAGTCTGGCGCTCCAGCCTTCTGCAATAGTGGAATATGCTCTAGAATAGAGTCTTTCCATCCTATCCGCTGCGCTAATCTGCATTTCTCAGTGGCCTGGGAGGCAAACATCTCATTTCTGTTTCCCTCTGCGTGTGCCTTCATTGGGGAGGGATCTGTCAAAGACTTCAGCCCGGTTTTTAATCAGGCTGTTTGTTTTCTTAGGGTTGAGTTTTAAGAAGTCTCTGTATATTTTGGATAACAGCGCCTTATCAGATATTTGTCATGCAAACATCTTCTTCCGGCCCGTGGCTTCTTTTTTTATTCTCTTGGCAGTATCTGTGGAAGAATAGAAAATTTTAATTTTGACAAAGTCCATCTTATCCATGCCTCCCCCCACCACACCACACACACACACACACACACACACACACACACACACACACAGGGATCAGGCCTTCGGTGTGGGATCTGGAGTCAGCGCTGAAGGCCAGGCCTTCTAGATTCCCCACTACCTCCTGGCTGCTGGGGGATTCTGCATTGTGCCTTTAGGTTTGTACCCAACGTTGAAATTAAGATTTGTAACACTACAACTATGCCTGTAGCAATGATGTGGCTCCAGAATCACTGCTCAGAGGACCATCTCTTAGTCTTTATGCTCATCTGGTGGTGGTGGTGGTGGTGATGTTGATGATAATGATGATGACGGTGATGATGCTGACGATGGTGATGATGCTGAATGCTAGGAGAGACTTTTTATGTTTGTTTGTTTGTTTGTTTGTTTTTATTTGTGGGCTTGACATACGTGGAAGTCAGAGGACAACCTGGAGGAATCGGTCCTCTCTTTCCACCACATGGGTCCTAGAGTCATCTGCTGGCCAGCAAGCGCCTTTTACCCGCTGAGCCATCTCACCAGCTCTGGTTTTGTGTCATTGAGCCACTGTAGAAACCTGATTTCATAACGCAGAGGTCAACAAACCATTTCTATAAAGGGCCAGGAGGAGATGGCTTAGGCTTTGAGAGCCACGTGATCTTTGTCATCGCTGCTCAACTGTACCTGTTGACAGCACATCCACAAATGGTCATGTCCGTGTTACAGCAAAACCTTACAGAGGGGCTGGAGATGCAGCTCAGTGGCTGCCGCTCTTCTAGAGGACACAAGCTAGATTCCCAGCACCCATATGGCAGCTCACAACTCTAACTCCAGTCCTAGAGGACTCGGTGTCCTCTTCTATCCTCCCCAAACACAAGACATGCACACAGTATACATATACATATCTTGCAAGCACACACTCATACACGCAAAATAAAGGTAACAAATCTTGAATTTTAATCTTGAAGTTTAGGTATGCAAGCATGTAATGGGCCAACATCCCTTGACCCCACTGTGGAATACACCACATTCTGGATTTGCTCTATATTCCGCTAGCCTATTCTTCCACCCCTTTTATTTCTAATTAGAATCACTAATTACACTCAAGTTCAGTAACAAATGCTTCCCAGGCAGGGACATATGCTCCCCAAAGCATCATGTCCCGAAGTAAAGACTGTCTGCTTGCTGTGGGCATTTCTTAAGCCGCAGTAACTCTCTGCAAACAGATCTGCGTTTAGGGAAAGCCTGCTCATTCCCCGAATGCTGGCGAGGCTGCTTCTCCTCTAAGTAACGAGATGAATGGAAAGCGACTGGTATTGTCCACTCCTAAATCTATATTAAAAGCCTTTAAAATTAACTTGGCAGTTTCGCTGCTGATAATTTGTCTTTGAAGAAACAGAGTGTAGGTAAACATTCTTCAATGCGGGCGTTCATCACGTTACTAACTACAATAGCAGATGAAAAGGAGGTACATCCAACAGCAGCAGTCAGTGAAGTGACAGAGGACTGTGGCGGAACACCCTGCATCTGGTTTCATTTTAATGTATGGTATGAGAATATCACATGGAAAAGATTATATGATAATTGGCTTTAAAAAGTTTTTAAAACAGGATATATAGAAATATGGGTGAACAGATAGACAGATGGACTTGCCGGTAGGTAGGGTCTTAGATGGGTGAACGGATGGATGATGGGGGATAGAAGGATGGATGGATGGATGGATGGATGGATGGATGGATGTGGGTAGATTAATGGATGGATGGATGGATGGATGGATGGATGGATGGATGGATAATGGATGGATGGACAGAGACTGATAGGTAAATGGATGTGGGTGGGTGGATGGATGGATGGATGAATGGATGGATAGATGGTGAATGGATGGACAGATGGACAGATGGACAGATGGATGTGGATTAATGGATGGGAATAGATAGATGGAAAGCTGCATAGACAGGTGGCTGAAAGGAAAGACTGATCACTAGAAATCATTGCTATAAATATTCTTCGATAAAAACATCAATGGCTAACTCTTACTGGCCGTCTATCCTATTTGACACTCCCCTAAGCCTTTTATATTGGTTTTATAATCCATACAATCCATACAGCTTTATGAAGTAAATGGGTTCCACACGTTACAAATGGCAAACGAAGTCAAAGAGGGTTAAACAAACCTACGCAAGATCACGTCGGAAGCTGATGTATCAGGGACAGCCTTTGGCCTGAGCGTCCAACCACTGGACACAGTATCACTGCAGTCCACCGGCAGAGAACCAGAGAAGAATCTAAAAGTGGGGACTAACGTTCCCGTGTAATCACAGTCTCTCCCAGGACTGAGAACATTTTCCTTCTGTTGTCCTTTTCTTCCACCCCAGTTGTTCATCTTGCAGTAGCTCATATTGCTTCTGCTGACTTTTCTATTCAAACTCAGGGTTAAAATATCCCACACCTACTCTTGTTGCCATTCTTCCATCCTCTAACTCCAGATAACTTGGGGACCCTGAGGTTAACCCACTACTGTTCCCAGGTGGCATCTTGTCCTTCTGAGAACTATAGCCCACCTTCCCTGGAGGGCTCTGTGCACCTCACCTCCATGGAGGCAGCCCTCGGGACATGCCCGTGACAATGATAATGGCTGTTTTCTCCCTAACAACTCCGGAGGAGGTATAGCATACTGTCATGAACCAGCGTGTGTGTCATTTCTCAAGACTCCCTTCGTTCCAACTGGCCGAAGCTAAAGTGATTTTTTTTTTTTGGACACTAAAGTCAATTTGTCACCTTGATGCATCGATCTAACGATTCCCCTCATAGACCTAATTCCAAATGTAGTCTGCTCGGGAAGTTTGATTCCTCCGCCCAGCTGTAATCTTTTAACGTCTTCGGAGGAATCCCTTTGGCTGGCTCTTTGCCAGTGGCTATTTTGTGATGGCCTCTGGCCAAAAGTAACAACATTTTGACCTAGATCTGAACCCAAAGTGTAAATGACCAGTAATGGCCTGCTGCTTGACCGCTCCCAGAGGCTATGCATGTAACAGCCTCCCACCTGCCTTGGGCACACGCCCCCCAGGTGGAGGCTTGGGTGTGGGCCACCCTGGAAACTTTCTGACCTCCTCCCCCTCCATAGGTACGTGTGGGAGAAAGATGGGGCCACCCTGGCTGTGGAGACTAATCCTCGGATCCGCCTGGACAGAAATGGCTCCCTACACATCTCGCAGACGTGGTCAGGGGACATTGGCACTTATACCTGCCGGGTGCTCTCTGCTGGTGGCAATGACTCTCGCAACGCCCACCTGCGAGTCAGGTAAGGGCAGAGGAGGCATGGGTAACGGCAGCAATGGAGTATTCAGATCCAACCAGCTCCTTTTGGTCATGGCAGAAAGCTGTGTATGGCTAGGACCACCCAAGTACCCGAAGATACCTCCTGAACATCCTTCTAGGCCTGCCCCACAGCTCAGGGACACCTCTGTCAGGAGCAAAAGTCTTCATAGGCCTCAGATGGGGCTCTAGGTCCAGAGAGAAGAATTGGCAGGCATAAACATCTACTCACTCCAGACAAGGCACCAAGATGCCGAAGTCCAGCTTGGTGGACCAATGAGCTTATCTGCCTTACTTAGGAGTGTGGTTAACCCCAAGGCAACTGCATCACCAAAATATCCCACTCCAACGTGGATGGTAACTTCCTTCTACTTGCCAAAATGGAGTTCCATCTTAGAACACGATTATATGCCTCCCCAGGGAAGAAAGGGCAGGAGGGATTAATGGGGATCTCAGGTGAGGGTCCAGCGACCACCCTCTCCTACGAGGGAACAACAACAGGCAATCATTTGTTTATTCATTTTATTGTTTGAGACTATCATACATGCATATGGTACATCTTGATCAAGTCTACCCCCATCCTTCCCCTCCTACTCCTCCATGTACCCCACAACCTTTCCCTCTCCACCTCATGGCCTTTGTTCTCAAACCTGCTGAGTCCTCTTAGTGATGGCCCATGGCACGGGTATGGGAACTTCTGCTGGATCAAATCCCTAACAGAAATTGATATCTTTCCAGCTATAGGTGGGACTCAAGCCTTTCCCCTTCCACTGTGGGACTCAAGCCTTTCCCCTTCCACTGTGGGACTTGAGCTGATTTGACCTTATATAAAATCTTGATCGTATTCCCATGATGATCTGTTGACGATGGGCCATTTATACTTGAGCACATCACAGTCTCTGCCTCTCTGCACATTAGCCAGTCGTGGGTCTCTGTAGTTGTCACCACTTACTGCAAGGGACATCTTTTCTAGTGACGACTGAAGGATGCCCGAATCCAGAAGTATAAGGATAAAGACTAAAGAGGCTGTTAATTTCTGTGTCTACTTAGGACAAGAATAGTGTTAGATTCTCCCCACCCCCCACCATGACCACGGGTTTTAGACCCATGTAATGTGGTACAGACCTTGAATCCAAGCAGAAAGTGGCTGTGGTCACTTAACATAACATCCCATAGCATCTGCGCCACTATTACACCAGTGAGTGGGTGTGTCTTGCCAGGCTAGTTGTTATTGTAGCTTTCGGGAGTCACAGCTAGGTAAGAACATTCACTCCTTTTCTTCCCCGGTTGCATATATTGAACCTTCCAGAGATGTAAAAGCAAGCAAATAGGGATGAAGCTTCCGGTTGGTACCAGTTTGATGACTCCATATAATCCGTATGGTCTCTTCAGCAGTAAGGTCTTACCATCAAGTTCTGGAGAAACGGCAACAGCCTATGACAGAGAAAAAGCTATGGGATCCCACTGACCAACAGCCTGGATAAAGATACCCCATACATGTCACTGGGCTTCTTTATTGGATAGCCTATAAAATTACAGGCTGGTATCTAGGAGAGGCATTGCGCTCCTATTAGAGATTAGCTCCATTTAAACGCCTTTTATATATGTATATTTGTATATTTTAGGAAGCTTCAATAGTAGCTTTCCATATGGTAATCTTGTTGAAGGTCCCACTTAGATAAGGATGATAACGGCTGCTGGGCAGCAAATGTCTGTAATCTAAGGACAGGGTTTGGAAGGTGGAAGAAGGCTGATCAGAAGTACAGGTCATTCTCCACTACATAGCAAACTGAAGACCAGTTTAGCAGGAAGGACAGAGTTCCCTAACACTCTGACTCTCTGAGTGTGCCGCTTAGCCACCACCTGATGGCAGAGCATGGCACTTGGGGACTTGGGGTGGCCCCTCCACACACATCTCTCCTCCAGGCAGCTCCCCCATGCCCCTGAGCACCCCGTGGCAACCCTCAGCACCGTGGAGAGACGTGCCATCAACCTGACCTGGGCCAAACCCTTCGACGGCAACAGCCCTCTGATGCGCTACATCTTGGAGATGTCAGAAAACAGTAAGGTTCCCCCACTGTCACCTTCCCATGTCCCCACACAGCCTGGTCAAAGTGGGGTGTGATCTTCGAGGTCACCTTGGGAGACCTACCACACACTCCTTGGACCTCTGAGCAGAGCAGATCTCCCTGAGCAGCCGTGGTTTCCTCTTGTGTAAAGGGTACAATGAGCTTACATCGAGGACCATGCATGCCAACAGCCTACCAAAACAGCTGGTAGGCTGTTACGACTCTCCAACAAGACTTGCACAGGGGAGCCTGGTGTGTCCCTGTAGCCTGTAGTCCTGCATTCGGGAGGCAGAGGTAGGACACTCAAAGTTCAAAGGTTGACTTTGAACTATGTAGGGGAGGGACTTGTGTAAGACCTGACAAGCAGTGGCCTCAAAGACGGTTGTTCTTACAAGTCAACTCAGTGACACCCTCAGTGTGGCTTTTCCAAAGCTCATAGATTCAAGGGGGAATCGAGGCAGCTCAGTTCCCATGAACCTCTGCTTCCCCTCCACTTCCTCCCAGTTCCCTCCAACCCCTGGATCCCATGGGCTAGTGGGACCCAGAGAAGCTGACATGGTGACCTATGCTGGCCCAAGTTATGGAGACATTCACTCTCCTTCCCACCCAATGGAGAGGGATGGGGATGAAGGGTGGACTCCATCACATCACTGGCCCGCAAGATGGCTCAGCTGGTAAAAGCACTTGCTGCCAAGCCTGACGACCTGAGTCCAGTCCTTAGAAACCACAAGGAGCAAATCAATTCCCTCAAGCTGTCCTCTGACCTCCATGTAACACATGGCACATGCACGCCCATGGACATACCCATATTATATACACAAAAGAAAATACCCTGATCCTGTGTGTCTGCAGATGCTCCCTGGACCATACTCCTGGCCAGTGTGGATCCAGAAGCCACCTCAGTGATGGTCAAGGGACTGGTTCCTGCTCGATCCTACCAGTTTCGCCTGTGCGCTGTCAACGATGTGGGCAAAGGACAGTTCAGCAAGGACACAGAAAGGTAAAGGGAGCGGGTATCCCCCTGAGTGAGACTCCACCCGCCTGCCTCCAAACCACAATGGCACATGGGACAAACCAGAGGGCGTCTCTCAGTGTTCCACTCTGTAGAATGGGGGAATAGTGTACTTAAAGGAAAAGGCAGCATCCTGTAGGTGCATCTTGGTCCACAACAGGCTTGAACAAGCTTGGGTCATTCCTATGACCACGAGCTGGGCAAGTTCGAAGATCCCCTGTATTCTGCCCAGTCCCATGAGTTTCCATCATGGATCAAAGGAATGAGAGTTCCAGGGGGAAGAGGGGCTCCTCAGTGTCCATGTCAGATTACAAACGGACGCCAGAGCCTGTGGGCGTCCTCCCAACGCTCTCACAAGATGACAGACACCAAGGACAACTAGGCAATCCACACATGAGCACCTCACAATGAACACACTTCTGTGGAAGCTGGACCCCACTTGGCTTACCCTGTATGAGAAGTGGCCACCTCTACTGGGAGAGCAGCTGTCATTTAGAAAGTCAGAATGGCTATGGCACAGCATAAGCGCCAAGCTGTTGGCTCTGCAAAAGATGCCTTCCAAGCTGGACTAATTGGCGTGGGCCTGTAATCTTAGTGTTTGCGGGGCTGAAGAAGAATCATGAATTCCAGCTCAGCCTGGGCCAAACCATCTAGGATACAGAGGAAGACCCTGTCTCAAAAAGACGGCGACAGTGTGGCTTGGGGAATGGCTCAGCGCAGAATGTTCTTGGTGTACAGGTGGGAGGGCCCGAGCTCTGTCATGGCGTAACTTGGCATAAGCTGGCCATGGTGCTACCCGCCTGTGATTCTGACGCTGAGAAGGCATAGCTGGGCAGACCTCTGGCCGGCCAGTCTAACTAAAGCAGCAAACTACCAGGCGTGGTGACACACGCCTTTAATGCCGGCACTTGACAGGCAGGGTCAGGTGATCTCTGAGTTCAAAGCTAGCCCAGTCTACAGAGTGAGTTCCAAGACAGCCAGGGCTACACAGAGAAACCCACCCCCTGGTCTCAAGCAAGTAAACAAACAAAGGGAGCCTGTTGAGATGGCTCAGCAGGTGAAGTCATCCGCCTCTAAGCCTGAAGGCCTGAGAGTTCAATCCCCAAGCACCCAAACAGTGGAAGGAGAGACCTGCTTCCTGTATGTTGTCCTCTGACCTCCACATGTGCACTGTGGCGCGCGCACGCGCGCGCGCGCACACACACACACACATAATAAGCACTACTTACTTACTGAGCATGTACAATATTGCAGACTGGGTTCAGCCCCCAGGAGGTGCACTGAACAAGCAGGAGCTCAGCCCCTGGAAAATGTCAGAATCACAACAGGGACCCTCAAAGTCCCAGGAGACCCTGCCGGCTCCTGCTGTGCCTGCGGCTGCTCTGGGCACCAATTTGTCCTCCTTGGGAAATCTCGGAGCACATAGTCCTGAGTCACCACGGGAAAGGTTAAACCACCCGCACTTTAAAAGCTGAGATTGTTCGGGAGGCTATCCATCAGAGAGCAAAAACATAAAAAAATAAAATAAAATAAACAAAAAGGGAAAGGCATCCATCAAAAATAATTAACTTTTGTTTTTAATGGATAAGTGACAGCGGTGTGAAAAATACACTTGGGCGTTCCACAGCCATGCCAGGGAAAGGAAGGTGGTGCGTGGCTTGAGAAGAAGGCTGGGGCTGGGGCTGGGGCTGGAGCTGGGGCTCCTTCCCCCAACCCACGGCCACCCACCTATCCTGGGGCTCTGTTCACCCAGCAAGGGGATCTAGATAAGACCCGCCACCAAAGCCTGTGGGGAATGACTGATACTCCTAGCCCTGAAACTATTAAAACAAGCACAGTATCAGCATGTGCCTGCATTCCTACACTCAGGAGGCTGAAGGAAGAAGTTACAAGTTCAAGGCCACCCTGGGATGAAATGCAAGACCCTGGCTCAAGAGGATGATGATGATGATGATAATGATGATGATGATGATGATGATCATGATCATGATGATGATGATGATGATGATGATTCACAGAAGGAAAGCAGCTCAGAGACATGAAACGAACTGCCCAAAAACACAGGGCAAGGGTGCAGAATTACAGGGGACAGTAGGCAGTATGGCTAGCCTTTTGTCATTCTATTATATGCCTTTGTAGATGGGCGGGTAGAGAAAGATTCAATCAACGTTTGCTGGTTTCTGCTCTAGGGTGTCTCTTCCTGAGGAGCCCCCCACGGCCCCTCCGCAGAACGTCATCGCCAGTGGCCGGACCAACCAATCCATCATGATCCAATGGCAACCACCTCCCGAGAGCCACCAGAACGGGATCCTCAAGGGCTACATCATCAGGTACAGGGCCATTCTAGGGCCATCGGGGCTTCCTACCCTGAAGGGGAGGGGAGGGGGAGTGGCTTAGGAAACACTACAGATTCAAGGTCCATTCTTGCTGACATAAAGACCAGGTGATGAGAAATGTCCACACTGCGACAAGAAGGGCTTATGGTAAAATGGCCGAAGAAGAAGGGACAACACCAATAGCCTTGAAGACTAGTAGGACCGGCCTAGCAAGGACAGGGTTTAATCCCTGCAGGCTGTGTGGAAGCCAAGGCTGCCTCAGGCCAGGGTTGCTGTAGGAGTAGGCAGGAAGCAAGGCAACAGCCCACCTCCAGCACAACCCGGAAAGTCCTGCTGCAGGCCTGAGGTGTCTAAATGAAAGTGTGTCCAGCCCATGGACTAGGGCTAGCGATGAATGGGCCTGAACACAAGAAATGCGCAAACTAGCCGGGCGTGGTGGCGCATGCCTTTAATCCCAGCAGTTGGGAGGCAGAGGCAGGCAGATTTCTGAGTTCGAGGCCAGCCTGGTCTACAGAGTGAGTTCCAGGACAGCCAGGGCTATACAGAGAAACCCTGTCCTAAAAAAAAAAAAGAAAGAAAGAAAGAAAAGAAAAGAAAAGAAAAAGAAATACACAAACTTATTTAGAGCATTCAAAGGGTTTGTTTGGGTTTTGGTTGGTTTTTTGCGATTTCTCTTTGCAATTCAAATGCACAATTCTCGACACGAACTTTGCATATGACAGTGTCACTTCACAGTATCCAAAGGTCGGACAGAGCACAAGTAGAGAAACCGACCCGGCAAGAACGGCTGGAAGGAGAAAGTTATTTTTCTGATTCTTGCTGAAAACAAAGGCCAGTTCTGTGGACTTTCAAACTGCATTTGACTGAGAACTGTTTCACTAGTAACCCCAAGGAAAGCATGGGAGCTGCCCAAACTAAAATACTCCTAAATGCAAACAGCTCAGTGGGCGGCCATGAGTTCAATTCCCAGGGAACCCACATGGTAGAGGGAGAAACCAGTTCCTACAGATTTTCCTCTGATCTCTACAAGTGCACCATCGCATAGGCACCTCCACCACACAGATAAAAATACAATTTTTAAAAATACTTCTCGGAGGCTGAAGAGAGTTCAATGGTTAAGTGTGCTTGGGCTTGCTGGTTGTTTATCCAAAGGACCCGGGCGGGGTTCAGTTCCCAGCACCCTCGTCTATAGCTCCAGTTCCAGGGGAATCTAATACCCATTCTTGGCCTCCCTAGGCCCCAAGCACACACATGGTACACAGACATATATGCAGGCAAAACACTCATGCACATAATGTTTTAATAATGTTTTAATTATCTTGGGATTTTGTAGTGAGTGGAAACACCCATCTGTATTCTGAATCTGGCTGGCTGCAAAATGCTTTTTCAAGCCTGTGCCTCTTCCATGCACACCAAGATCCCTGGGTGCTGCCGCACTCACACTCCATAGTTGGAAGAGCCCATGGTTCCAACTACCCCATGATCACTTGATTTTTCTGTGAGTTTGGGGGCTTATCCCTAAAAGTTCTCAGAGTGCAGTCCCCAACCCAACAGGGTCAGTGCTACCTGAATGCTAGTGAGAGACCCTGATTGTCAAGGTCTGTTCCCAAGACCTCCTCCGAAGTGGATAGTCTAGCAGTCTGTGTTTTAACTAGCCTCTGGGTTGTTCCGAATCATGCTAAGGTCTAGCACATACCCGCCCTGGGGCTTTGGGAATGTGTAGAAACACTTTGGGGGCTCTGATTCTGCAACTGTTAGACCCTAAAACAGGTAAGCATCATGCTCCTCCCTGGGCCTAGTTTACCATCCATGCAAAGCACCCCACGTTTGCTTGCCCGTATCCCTTTGTCATGGTTGGTCTGCACCGAAAAGTAGATATGGGGAGGTCAGCAGCCTCCAGGGTTCTCGGTCCCCCTCAGCAAAGGAGCCACTGTACCAAGGAGAGAAAGAAAATCAGCTAAATTGAGGGAGTGCTTTCCTGGTTCATGATCTCCAAAAGCTGACACCTGTGACACCTTCCCTAGGGACCCTCAGCCTCTGTGGTTGGCAAGCTTTGTCCGTGTCTTCCAAACCCATCAAAAAGAATGGTCCGGGAACTAGGGATGTCTGTGGCTCCATTGATTAGAATGTTTGCCTAGCATGCATGAAGTCCTGAGTTTGATCCTTAGCCTCATATATAGATTGGGCGTGGTGATGCAGCTCTGCAGTCTCAGCACTTGGGAGGTAGAAGAAGGGGGATTAGGAGTTCAAGGTTATCCTCAGCTACATAGCATCCTGGGCTATACTCCCTAGACCTGTACTAATCAGCAAGGCAGAGAGGAGTCAACTGTCATGACTCAAAACAATGAAAACTACAACAAAGTCAGATGCACCCCTCATTTGCACAAAAGCCATTGTCACATGGCCAATACCATGAGCCCTAGTGGTGACCCTATTAGGCAGCCCAGATGGGCGTATCCGTGGAGCAATGGAGCACTCCCAGAAGCATACAAAGTTGTAGCAGACAGGGCTGCTCTGGGCAGTTTGCCAAGCATACGTCTGTAGGCTGATTCAAGCCACTTCCTTCAGATACTGCCTGGCAGGGCTACCTGTTGGGTACCAGTTCAAGAACATCACAGATGCTGACGTCAACAACCTGTTGCTGGAGGACCTCATCATTTGGACCAATTACGAGATCGAGGTGGCTGCCTACAACAGCGCCGGGCTGGGTGTCTACAGCAGCAAAGTCACCGAGTGGACGCTGCAGGGAGGTGGGTGGAGACAGGGGCCGTGGAAGACCAGGTGCGTCCTTTTCTGCAGGCCCCTAGGTCTGTTGGGCCACATGCCCTCTGGGTAATCCACAGGTCCAGTTATGAGCACCGCAGCCCACGTTACTGGCTTCACCTGGGCCTTCATTATGGTGCTTAGGTGACATCTCCACCTTACACCTGACTCCCAGGGAGCAGATGGCTGAGGGGAGGAAGAGAGAGTCGTTAGGAGTCATGTGGGGAGAGGAGTAGGGACCGCCTATGGTATTTCGACATTAACTGGGTAACAAGACAGCTTGGGAGGTGAATCAGACAATTTTTTTTTTAAAGATTCTTTTATTTATTTTATGTGAGTATACTGTTGCTGTCTTCAGACAAATCAGAAGAGGGCATCAGATCCCATTACAGATGATCATTAGCCACCATGTGGTTGCTGGGAATTGAACTCTGGACCTCTGGAAGAGCAGTCAGTGCTCTTAACCACTGAGCCATCTCTCCAGCCCAGATCAGACAAATTTAATGAACTTGAGTTAATCCAGAGAGCGGGCGAGGAAGGGGGCCCTTGGGTTTGACAAGCATTGCCTAGAGAGTCTGCCTGTGTCCTCTACCACACTGGACAAGATGAACAAGTGCAGAGGTGGGGGGACCCCCTCAGCTACAACCAGTCTCTTGATTCCCTCTAGTTCCCACGGTGCCCCCGGGCAATGTGCATGCAGAAGCCACAAATTCTACCACCATCCGATTCACCTGGAATGCCCCAAGCCCGCAGTTCATCAATGGCATCAACCAGGGCTACAAGGTAGGTGAGGGTCTCTTCTTTCCTTGGAAGGGAGCCAGGAGGGACTCAAGGTGTTGAGGCAGGGGGGAGGGGTGGAGGAAGGCCCCAGGGAAGAGCAGTAAAGTCGCTGTGGGCTTCTGAAACTGGACTCTAGCAGGCAGAGGTCACAGATAAAAGCAGGGGATACCCCCTCCAGTTCCCAGTGACTTTCAAGGTTACATAGAAGATTCTGGGTGAGCACACTGTCCCAGCTGTCACCAGAAAGAGGCTGTCCTCAGCAACTCCAGCGACAAACAAGGTGTGGACTCCTGGACATTGAGGCACTCCATCAAAACAATGGCCTAGTCACTCACGCCTTACCTCTATGGTGTGACTGTCACATGCCACTGGCTGTACTCGACCCCAAACACAATGAGGATAAAGCCTTGGGATTAGGGCAGAGTTGAACTAAAATCCGCAGCTTGCCTCTTGCCAACTGATGTCCTGGATTAGAGTATGGATGTCACTCTCTCTCCTTATATGTTCATGAGTATCCGTGGTCTCATCCCCCTTCTTGCGAAAGTGCCAGTTACACTGGGTTAGGGCCTGTCCCTGGTGACGTCACTCGACTTTAAGCATCACTTTATGGGCCCAAGTTCCAAACCCAGCCACACTCTGGGAGTGCAGCTTAAAACTTTGACACATGAGTACAGTGCGGGCACCGTCTAGCCAACGACTAATAGAAGCGGCTGAGCTGTAGCCATACCAATGCTGGCTGGTTGTCCGGCCAGTTTAACTGCTGGGCATCAGAACTTCTCAGTCCTGCATCCCAGGCCTGGGCTCCCCTCCTCCTCCCACAAGGAGGCCCGCTGTCCTCTGAGAGGACTGAAGACACACCAGGTAGCATAGGCCGCTTTTGGAAGCTTCTGGCCCTCAGCAGGAGGAGGTAGGTTGACAGATGTCACGGGTCGTTTGCAGGTGTGAAGAAAAGAAGCAGGGGATTTAAGGGACTGGGAAGCCAGGAGAAAGGAGAGAAAATTACAAACTCTGGGGTTTAGCTCAGGGTCCCGGTGATAGCAAGGTGACAGCTGCCGTCTCCCTAAGTCCTCTGCCCTGAGGCTGTGCATGTACCACAAGGACAGGCGACTGTGCCATTACGACTTGGTAGCTTGGGAGGCTGGGGAGGAAAGGAGTGAGATTATTTTGCAAAAAGAATCCTCTACTGTGTTAGAAGCAACCTAGAGACCAAAGCTGGAGCCACTGGGCCACAGCACTTTCAAGCCCACCAAGGCAGAGAGTGCGGGCCAAAAAGAATCTTCCCTGGATAGGGGCTGTAGCCCAAGCTTGCAGTTGCTGACTGGCTGGGAAAAAAGCTGCTAATTGGGACTCGGGGGAGAGAAGGAGGTCTGCATGGCCGTGGAACACAGAGGCCGAGCTGGGAACAATTAGCTTCTGGCTGCCAAGCCTAAGCACAAGTTTTATTCTACATGTGGGAGGGACGAGCTACAAGCTTCTAAGATGAAAAGCCCTCCAAGGGCTAAAAGGCCACCAAGTGGCCAGGACAACTAGGGCGGTATCCTGCGGTGACCCAGAACAAGAAGATACCCCGCAGAAGCCCCCAACCCTGCTTCACCCCAAGCTCTTCCTTTCTCCTGCACTCAGGAGCTGTGCAGATGGGCTAGTGACCGTCAGCTGCCTGATAGCATATCGTCATCCTTACGGGGACTTACCCAATACCAGGCGACCAGCTACACACTCTGCTTATTCTCTCATGCAAGTGCCTGTGAACTTCTAATCCTCCTGCCTCCACTTTCCAAGTCCTAGGTTTAGGACATCTAGTCAATGCAGTTCTGGGGATTAAACCCAGGGCTTCAGGCACACCAGGTGAGCACTCTACCAACTGAGCTATACTCTCATCCCTGTGTTTTATTGTAAACTGATACCTACAGCTAGCTGGTTTTCGGTTTCGTTTTGAAGTACAAGTGAATAAAAGTTGAGGTCTTTTCTCTTTGCTTCTTCAGCCTTCAGAATAAGGGGATGTGATGGTTGTCCCCAACTGTACATACATGTAATCAGATGGAATATCCTTTAAGTTGTTAGAATGTTCGGACATCTACACAACTTGGGGGAAGACTCAAATGTCCACCTTACACCCATCTCCAGCTTCAATGTGACCAAATGGCAGTCCAGCTTTGTCCCTGCACCTCCGAACTCCTCCCAGCCCTTAGCCCATCCTGGGCAACTTGCAGAAGTGAATCTCAGGCAGTTCATCACACCATCTGTAAATGTTCTTGTAGAGAAAGAGTCTCTATAAGCTCTCTCTATTAAAAACAACCATACCTAAAAATGTCAACCATCATTATGCATCCTGCCAGCCTTTGGATTTCTTTGATTGCCTCCCAACCAGTTCCTGCTACTGACTGATTTATGTGTTCCTAAATCTAGATGAAGGCCGTGGGTTAAGGGCTTGAGTTTAAAGTCTCCACTGATCTTAGAGTCTCCCTGTCACATCCTCTCTCTCTCTCTCTCTCTCTCTCTCTCTCTCTCTCTCTCTC
>NC_034603.1:81072915-81076455 GCF_900095145.1 Mus pahari | reverse complement strand
CCCTCCCTCCCTCCCTCTCTCCCTCTCCCTTCCTCTCTCTCTCCTCATGATTTATTTGGTGAAGAAACTTAGTCATTCATCCCATGCATTTTCCACAGGCCTGAATTTTGCTGATTGGCTCCCTACGGGGTCATTTAACTCGTTCCTCTGAGTACTATATCTGCACACAATTGGAATGTAGAGCCAGTGGCCGACTGGATTCAAGTTTGTTTGATTACCTTTTCTGCAGGGAGGTGGGGGTCCCTCAGTGATGCTGTGTGTTGACATCCAAAGGTGCAAAGTTTGATTGTCTCTTTAACTGTGAACCTGGTGGCCGTGAACAGCCCTTTGTATGGGGTTGTGATTTTTTAATAGGAGTTTCAAAATGAGGGTGGAAATTTTATTTTTGATTACCTAAAATGCCTTCAGGAAGGAAGAAATGAGTTGGGAAAAGAGGGAGGGAGGGAGAGAGAGAGGGAGGGAGGGGAAGAGAGGAGGACAGGAGGAAGAAGGGAGAGAGGGAGGAGGGAGGGAAGGAGGAGGGGGGAGGGCAGGGAAGGGGNGAGGGAAGGAAGCCAAGAGATAGGAAGGAAGGTAATGTTTTCCTTTGTCTGTTTTCTACTGTCTGAACTCTGGGTACATTAGGAAAAAAATTAAAAACTCTTTTCCATAGCTACTCAATTCTTAGCATTATATGTGGCTCCCTAGCATCTTCCAAGGTGACAGCTAAGCTTGGGTTGGAGATGTCGTCTTTGGCTCCACTTTGCTTTCAGCAATGTCGTTATGTACTTAAGGATCTCTAAATACATCTGCTGTGCTCCATTCCGCTGTAGTTATTATCCTCATTGTTGCCAAATGATCACTGGTCCCTTCAGGTTGGCTCCTGCGTCTTTTTCAGCATGGTCCTAAGGCGTCTCTGATGGCTGCCTGGCTGGCTGGGGTGAAAAGACTCTTCAAGCTATACACATGTATATAAAAACAAAGTCTGCCAGGGTCGGTGGTGCAGGCCTGAAATCCCAGCCATGCGGAAGGGTAAGGCAGAAAACCCACAGGGTCCAGGACTGCCTGAGCTACAGCGTGAGTTCAAGGCTGCCCCAGTTGGCCCTCTATTGCTGTGAAAAAGACCATGACCAAAAGCAACTGTGGGAGAAAGGGCTTTATCTGCTTACAAATTCTGACCCTAACCCATCATAGAGGCAAGCAAGGGCTGGAGCATAGAAGAAGCAGAAACCCAGAAAGGTGCTGCCTGCTGGCTTTGCTCTTTGTGGATTTCTCAGCCTGCTTCCTTATACAACCAGGAACAGCAGCAGCCCAGGAATGACGCTACCCACAGTGAGTGGGAGTTAGCCCCCCGCCACACGCACTCTCGAACACACACACACACACACACACACACACACACACACACACACCAATCGGTGATCAAGAAAATGCCCCCACTGATTGGCCTACAGACCAATCTGACAGAGGCATTGTCTCAATTGAGGCTTCTTCCCAGATGGCGCAGCTTGTGTAACCAAAAAAAGCCAAAACAAAACAAAAAAACCTAGGACAAGGCCAAACAAAAGAATTTAGTAAGACCCTGTCTCAAATTAAAAAGTAAAGAGAGAGCTGGGGTATAGTCTAGTGTTGAGGTGACTGCCTGGCACATGTAAGTCCCTGGGTTCAAATCCCAGCCCAGGGTAGGGAAAAAGAATCTATTCATTGTACCTGGGGTCAGACATTTCCCAAGGAACTCCAGATGTCTTGAGATAGAAAGAGTAGATACCATGATGTGGCTACCAGGAATGTCTCTTGTTCCAAAGATAGTATTGTTTCTAGACTCTTAATTGACAGGAAGAAGGAGAATCTCTTAAATACAATGCCCATCGATGGGGCTGGCCGTATGACTTAGTGTTTGCCTAGCAGTCAGGAAGCCCTGTCTTCCGTCTCACAATAGCACACAAGTCAGGCATGATAACACCTGTAATCCTGGCAATAAGCAGTGGAGGTAGTAGGAATGACAGAAGTTCAAGGTCATCCTTGGCCACACTGCAAGATCAAGGACGGCCTGGGCTGCATGAAACTGTCTCTAGAAGTTTGTTTTTTATTGTTGATTCCCACTCCACATCAAGATTGCAGGTTTTCTAACAAGCCCGTTGGTCTCTTGTTTGTATCTTTTTTTGTCCACAGTAAAAAAATCTAGTTCTTACACAACTTCCTTGGTGCCAATAATCTCATCCCACAGACACACAACAGCTTCAGGACCATAGCATGAGTGTAATGCTACTGACCGACAGCCCCAGATTATCGGCATCTTTTGTGGTGCTGGGATGTAACCCATAGTAGACACACTTCACACCACCCTGCTATCATGTCTTTTGAAGAGTTTCCCTCGCTGTAATTTGTCTACAGCTCGATACCCTATTAGGTTCATTGGCTTCACGTTGTTTTTGATTTTTAGGGATTGATTTTTTTTTTTAATTTAATTTTATCCTATAATTATGTACAATATTTACATGGTTTCAAAGTCAAATCGACAAAACAAGTTTTTAAGAAAATCGGTCTAGATCTGGGGAGATGGTTCACTTGCCATGCAAGGCCATAACCTGAGTTTACAACCCATGTGACAAGCTTGACACCATCACCATTCACATTCCTAATCTCAGCAGAGCCCTACCAGGACAAGGGAGGCAGAGCGAAGGGAACCACCAGGAACTGGCAAGCCAGCCAGCCCGGCATACACAAGCAGTGAACAACAGGAGACACTGTCGCAGCAGAGAAAACAAGAGGACACACCCAAGGTTGTCCTCCTAACTCCACGCATGCACCGTAGCACACCCAAGCCCACACTCACATATGTGCACATACACATCATCTACACAGCAAAGAAGGAAGGAGGGAGGGGGAAAGGAAAAATGGATGGAAGGAAGGAAGGAAGGAAGGAAGGAAGGAAGGAAGGAAGGAAGGGAGGAAGGAAGGAAGAGAGGAAGGAAGGAAGGAAGGAAGGAAGGGAATTGGGGAAGAGGTATTTGGGGAAAGCGTGGAGGAAGAAATAGGCATAGACATGATGAAAATATACAGTATGAAGTTCTCAAAGAATTAATAAAGACATTGTTTTGAAAAAATTAAATAATAATCAACACTGCTAGAGAAAAAGACAACAGTCTTTGACAGATCTGTCTGGAAGGATACAAGAAAGGGAAGGAAGACGGTTCCAGTTACTCACATTTTATGCCTTTACTATTGGTGTATTTCTTACATTTATTTTTAAGGCATAAGATATAAATTGAATTCGACATCTTTCCTGCAGTGTCCACACATGTCACAGTGGGACAACCGATAGCTTAGAGAATGTCTTAAATCTTTCAATATTTACTTAAAACCTACTCCCCTGTGCTAGGCAATATACCGGTTGGCAAACACAAAGAGGAGAACACTGTCTTTGTTTTCAGAGTCTACAGACCACGGAAAGAACTGTATCAGAGGTTTACAGTGCCATGAATTAAACAGAGCCTATCACAAAGATATGTAGAAAGGACAAAGGGAGGAGGAGGAGGAGGAGGAGGAGGAGGAGGAAAA